>NC_048448.1:34005641-34305641 GCF_004353265.1 Vitis riparia | reverse complement strand
ACCCAACTTTGGTTTTCCTCAGACTGTCTTTTCCAAATAAGGAGTCACACTTAGGGTTTTCTTTCTTATTTTTTTCCCTTAAAAATAAAACAAAAATAAGTAACAACTCTAAGTCTTTTCTAAAAATCATATTTTCACCAAATAAACAAATAAAAAAAGCCAGTTTCGCCATCGAGTGGGAATGCATCGAGTGAAATATGGGGTCCACAAAATGCCAACTTCACTAGGGAGTGTTTAGAGGGTCAAGCTTGAACTTAAGGTGAGGCAAATGCGGTGTTTGATTAGTCGATTGATGGATACCTTCCCTTTGTGCTTTTCTATGCTTGAGTGATCATAACACATTGAGGATTTTGATTTGATGATTTTCCATGCTTGATCATTATATCCATTTGAGACATTAACATGCTGATGATATTGATTGATTCTCTTGATTGTCTTAGCATATTGGTTTTGCTCTTGCCATGATTATCCTGCTCATTTTGACATGTATGTTCATTTTGTTGTATATCTTGTTTGTCTTTGTGTTGATTCTCCTGCTTGTATATTATCTTAATCATCTTGGAGCATGCTATCCTTGCTATATATCCATCTCGATTATCACTCTCTGCTTAGCTTGTGTGTAGATTTAGATGATATATACATGTGTTTTGCATGACTTCTTCCTTTCCGTGTGATTGCATGAGTTACTTGACTGTGTGGGACACACACCTATCCCCTTATATCCAAGTTCCTAGTCTCGGTCGAACTAGTTTCCCTTGATCTCGTATTTGATATGAGACTTGTTGCTTTGTTTGCTCTTCGACCGAGCTAGTGATTAGGAGTAGGGTCTAGCGATGAGCTATATTTATGTTTGGGAGCATTTTGGAGGAGGTCGACATATTGATGCTGATTGGAGTCCGATCTTTGAAGACTTGTATAGCCCAGAGCAAAGCTTCATGGATATTTGTGTGACCAATGTGTTTTTTTTTTTTTTTTTTCTGCTTTAACTTCATAGTTTTTCGGATGCACCCACACCACTCACTGTGCACTTTAGTTGACTACTGAGTGCTGAGAGTTGCAAGAGCTTTCATTATAGGAAACCCTCCTGGGATGTCGAGGTAGTGCATGTGTGGAGGTGATGACCACCTTGCATGGAAGCACCTCGTCTCTTCGGAGGCATGCAGAGGATTGCGTACCGCCGGAGGGTATGATCACTTCTATTAAGGATCCTTTAAAGTCCACCTCTCTTCTTTTAAGAGCCACATTGACCTTGTAGGTTGAGCCTTAAATCCTTTGATTAGGATTTCATTTCCTATACGTGGGTGCATCTGTGGGTCTTCAGAGCTGGGTCAGCAGTGATAAGTTTAGTTACCTTCATAGTAGTCTCTTATATATTTGCTCAGAATTGGATATCAGTTTGAATACTTCCAGGTTACCTTTCGGCATATTTGATAGACATTCCTTATAGAATTTCTCTTACACTGTATCTTATTTAGTATTTCCACTATTGTAAGAGTATTGATACATTCGATCTGGGTTTAGCTTCTTGGATCAGAGTTAGAGTTAGATTGATCAGAGTGTCAGACCAGTTAGATCAAACAAATATGGATTCGCAGGTGGTTATCGTTGATCAGTTTGCTTCGGCCATGGCTTCGATTCAGGAGGCTATAACTAGCCTCGACCAGAGGATAGATGGGCAGCAGGCCTAGCAGGTCCCGCCTTAGGATGGCGCACAGTACGACCCTATACTACTACCACCCCCTCCACCCAGTCAGTCAGCACCATAGGCTATACCTTTCACTCTGCATAGTCAGACCGAGGTTGCCCCGCCTCCTGTCATAGTGCCTACCCCAATCTAAGAGGACCCACATGCTCGTATGGATAGACTTGAGTAGAGATTGAGGCAGTTGAGGACTTCAAACGGAGCTATTACTTGGGAGGACTTTGATAGAGCACCAGTGGCCAGTTTGTCGGCCAAGTTTAGGATGCCTGAGATTGAGAGATACACGGGCATTGGCTGTCCTCACATCCATTTGAGGCTTTACAATATGGTTATAAGGGCCCATGGACTGGATGAGGCTCAGATGGTCATGCTTTTCCCTATGTCCCTGAGTGGTGCGGCGCAACGTTGGTTTGCTTCATTGGATACATCACGCCGCCGGACTTGGGATGATTTGACCCAGGAGTTTTTGAGACAGTTTGCATTTAACACTGTCATTGATGTTTCGAGAAGAGAGTTAGAGGCTTTGAAGCAGAGGCCAGAAGAGTCAGTCACCTCATTTATCTCCTACCGGAGGGAGAAGATTTCATAGGTTATTGATAGGCCATCTAAGATGGATTAGATTAGCATGGCTATGAGGAGCTTGCAGCCTTGATTTGCTAGGCATTTGATGGGATTCCCACACATGGACTTTGACTCTTTGGTGCAGGCATTGTATGGTATAGATGAAGGCATAGCTAGAGGATTAGGGTCCAAGTCTTTCCCTACTAACTCTAAGGGGAAGAAGCCTTTAGGAGGACAAAGATTAGGAAATGTTGGTGTTATCAGTTCAGCAGGGTTAAGACCTCCTAGACACTATCAGACAATTGGGTAGACTTTTGGATTCTACTACTCACCACCACCTCATGTGCAGTATAGGCCACGAGTACTTCCTCAGTCGTATGATAGGCTTACTTGTCTTCACACTAGCATTGCCTTATTATGCCACATAGGGCACAGAGAGACCTTCGGCTTTATATCCTATCCCAGTACAGCCATGCTATGCAACACAGATTACAATGAGACCTCCAGCTTCTTATCCTAGACCTAGAGCTCCGTAGACTTTCGCTCCTTTCGCTTTGAGGACGTAGAGACAGTTCTCATAGTTGGATATGTCGTTGAGCCAAGCTCTTTGGAAGCTCACAGAGGCTGGATTATTGAAAACTCTTGCTCCTAGGCCATTGCCTCAACTTATCCCACCACAGTTCAGGATAGATTTACATTGCGCATATCATCAAGGGCCAGAGCATGAGACTGATCGTTGTACTGCTCTGAGACATGCCATCCAAGACTTGATTGATCAGGGTTTGGTTCACTTGGGTCAGATGAGTGTAATCACTAACTCGTTACCAGCCCATACTACACATGCAGTTCCCCCTCTGGCCAATGACATACATTTCATTGACTTTGCCGAGCTTGATGATCATATCCACATGTTGAGTTGGGATGACTATGAGTCAGAGCCCATAGTAGTGGATGAGAGCTATGAGGTTGATGTAGTGATCTCAGACTCACAGGCATTTGCACCATTTAGACCGGTCCCTGACATGCCACCATTGCAGTTGACCACGATTGGGTCGTTGATTCACCTATGTTATAGCATTCAGTCTCCGTTTATATTGAGTCGAGATCCTGATGAGATGGCTGCTCAGGATGTTCAGTATGTCATTCGCGGAGGTAGGGAAGTATGATAGCATCCTCTCACAGCCGCTAGACCCTTGGAGGGTGCAACCTCTCATGAGGATATCGGACGAGAAGATGATGAGATTTTGAGACAGTTCCAGAGCACCCAGGCCCGCATCTCCATTTGGAGTCTTTTGGCATCATCTACATACCACTGGGAGGCACTGATCAGGGCGTTGAGTCAGATACAAGTTGAGACATCTACCTCTCCTGAGGGATTGATCTACATGTTGACAACTGACAGGGCCACATGCATTGTCTTCTCTGCTGATGATCTACCCCCTAGAGGTTTTGACCATACTTTACCTCTCTACATTTCAGTCGGTTGTTCAGGCCATCGAGTCTCATCTGTCCTTTTGGACAATGGCTAGGCCCTGAACGTCTACCCCTTAGCTACTGCAATTGCCCTCGGCTATGCGCCTTCAAACTTTGAGCCATTTTCTCAGACAGTTCGAGCCTATGAAAATACACGTAGAGAGGTTTTGGGTACGTTGACATTGGATTTGCATATAGGCCCGGTCACATTCTCTGCTTTATTTTAGGTTTTGAGGATTCCCACATCCTTTAACCTATTATTGGGTCGACCTTGGATCCATAGAGCAGGAGCTATACCATCTTCCCTTCATTAGAAAGTGAAGTTCATATATGAGGGCAGAGTCATTACTATACAATCTATTGGAGACACTTATTCTACTTCTGAGCCAATATTAGAGATTAGTCATGGCGACGACGACCTATTTCTAACTGGCTTCACCTTTGATGAGATGCAGACTGTGGAGGTTGAGCAGTTATGTAGAGATCATGTGGCACTTCCCTTTGATGAGCATGGTAGTACAGTGGTTTTGGACATGATGAGATCTATGTCTTTCTTACTTGGCTTAGGTTTAGGGCGTCGTCAGCATGGCTCTGGAGAGTTCATTGCCGCAGTTGATCACGATACTCCTTTCGGTCTTGGTTTTGTTCCTACTGAGGCCGATTATTGATATATGGCGCGATTGCGTAAGGAAAGGGTGAGAACCCGATTGACTCACACACCATTTGACTATCCTGTTCGCCCATACAGCATGAGCTTGGCGGACTACATTGTGAGGGCACCGGAGCTACAGACGCATTCAGGTGGGATTATTGATGGATTTAACACTATTCAGGAGGTCGAGCTTCAACATCTTGTCCATCAGCTGCGGTTGAGTGAAGGAGCTCCTGGCACTTCCGCGTCTACATTGGCCGCCCCATTATCTCCAAATCGTATGAGCCTTATGACACTCTATTTCCTGGATAAGGTTGATGAGCATGGGACATTTGCTGAGGTCGGGGACATGGTGGATGGAGTTGTTCCACACGACGGGTACATTGATGAGATGCTTGTGATGAGTATGAGTCAGATTGATGGGATAGTCCAGTCTGAGTTTGCTTCGCCATTTGATCTATTTGGGGTGTCCGTCATCGAGGTTGCTGAGGAGATCCAGATTGATCCTGTTCTGGAGTTTTCAGAGGCTGATATAGTTGATGATGATGTATTTGTGGGTGTTACTAGCCCCATGGTAAAGTCCGAGCATGTGGACCCACCACTTTCTTTTGATGTACTGTCGGGATTTGCCTCCCGTTCTGATGATGTACCGACTCTTTTTTCATATATGGATATGAGTCTTTTTTAGTATTTGCCTGTCTCTTGTGACATCACTTTATCTGCACCTCATTCACCCACATTACAGATATTTGATATAGATGATGAGGTTATACAACACAATTCAGATGAGGACTCTTCTTCTGCTTCTGATTCGAGTCTTAGTGATCAAAGAGTTTCGCTTACTATAGGAGATGCAAAGATTATTGATTTTGGTAGAGTAGACCAGCCTAGGGAGCTGAGGATTGGATTGGATTTGTCTACAGATGAGATGGATGGCCTTGCCCAGTTGCTTAGATCATATTTGGATGTTTTTGCATGGTCTTATGAGGACATGCCAGGACTTGATCCATCCATAGTCCAGCATCACTTGCCACTTCTACCTCATGTCAGACCGGTTAAGCAGAAGTTGAGACGATTACATCCTTGTTGGAGTTTGTAGGTGAATGAGGAGATTCAGAAACAACTCAGTGTAGGATTTTTATCAGTGGTCGAGTATCCCGAGTGGCTAGCCAATGTCGTCCATGTTCCCAAAAAGGATGGCAAAGTGAGAGTTTTTGTTGATTTTCGAGATCTCAACAAGGCCAGTCCCAATGATGATTTTCCTCTCCCACACATCGACATGTTAGTTGATAGTATGGCAGGTAATTCGATGTTGTCCTTTATAGACAGATTTTCCAGGTACATTCAGATTCTAATGGCTCTAGAGGACATGGAGAAGACGTCTTTCATTACTAAGTGAGATACTTACTACTACAGTGTGATGTCGTTTGGTTTGAAGAATGCAAGAGCTACCTATCAGAGAGCAATGACTACCATTTTCCATGACATGATGCATCAGGATGTTGAGGTCTATGTAGACTACATGATAGTGAAATCTCGAGATAGAGCAGATCACCTGGAAGCTTTGGAGAGATTTGTTGAGAGGATCAAATAGTTCAGATTAAGACTGAATCCTAAGAAATGCACTTTTGGAGTGACTTCTGGGAAGCTACTGGGATACATGGTTAGTGAGAGAGGCATAGAAGCGGATCCAGATAAGATCAATGCCATCTTTGACATGCCTGCGCCGAGGACTGAGAGAGAGATCAGAGGTTTCTTGGGTAGACTTCAGTACATTAGTAGATTCATCGCCAAATTGACATATATTTGCGAGCCTATTTTTCGATTCTTGAGGAAAAGTCAGCCTACTGTTTGGGATGATCAATGCCAGCGCGCATTTGAGAGGATTAGAGAGTACTTATTATCACCTCTAGTCTTGGTGCCTCCTATACCAGGTCGTCTCTTACTCTTACACCTGTCAGTCTCAGACATAACTTTGGGGTGCATGTTGGCTCAGCTCAATGATTCAGGAAAGGAGCGAGCTATTTATTATTTGAGTAAGAGGATGTTAGAGTATGAGATGAGATATGTTATGATTGAGCGTCTTTGTTTAGCGTTAGTTTGGGCCACCAAGAGATTGAGGCATTACATGACACAGTATTCAGTGCACTTGATTTCTCGCCTAAATCCATTGAGGTATTTGTTTGATAGACCCGCATTGACTAGTAGATTGATAAGATGGCTCGTACTTTTGACAAAGTTGATATTCATTATGTCACTCAGAAGTCTATCAGATGGAGCATTGTTGCAGATCACTTAGCCTCACTACCAGTTTCTGATGGTAGAGCGACTGATGATGACTTTCCTGATGAGGATATCGCTGTAGTGAATAGTTTGTCAGGTTGGTACATGTACTTTGATGGTGAGGCCAACCATTCTGCATACAGGATAGGTACTCTCCTGATATCCCTTCTTGGTGACCACATTCCTAGATCTGTTCGTTTAGCATTCCCTGATCGACACCCTGCCACGAACAATATTGTTGAGTATAAGGCTTGTATCTTGGGATTGGAGATAGCTCTTGAGCTCGGGATTAGACAGATGGAGGTGTTTGGTGACTCTAATATGGTATTGAGGCAGATTCAGGGCCATTGGAAGACTAGAGATGTGAAGCTTAGGTCTTACCATGCATACTCAGAGCTACTGGTTGGGAAATTTGATGATTTGAGTTATACACATCTGTCTAGAGCGCAAAACCAGTTTGTTGATGCTTTAGCTACTCTAGCTTCCATGATTGATATTCCTATTGATATTGTTGTTCGCCATTTACTGATTGAGTTAAGATCAGTTCCTACCTATTGTTGCTTGGTTGATGAGGCAGAGTTAGATTATGGTTTGCCTTGGTACCACGACATATATCAGTTTTTGAGACTTGGCATATATCCTGAGGTCATCATGACCAAGGACAAAAGAGCATTGAGATAGTTAGCCACCCGATTTGTGATATGTGGGGAGACACTGTATAGACGATCAGCTGATGGGATGTTACCATTGAAAAGGAGAAGAGAAGAGGAAAAACTTATTAAAGAGAATGTGAAGAAGGTTTCTTGCCAATAAATGAGACAAAATTAAAGAGGTGAAAGTTGCTTCCCAACATATGCCTTTTATAGGCATTTTATTAATTCACCTTCTTGTGCCCTTTCTTGAGATTAATTTGGAGGGCCAAAATATGGGGTTTAGACCTTTTTATTATTATTATTATTTAAATGATTTCTCCTTGTTTTATTGTGATTTTTTTCCTCCATTTTTCCCTTCCTTTGAAAGGTTACCTTGCAGCACTTGTAAATATCATAATGTCATCATCATTGTACTGAATTCTTGGGTTTGTATCAACTTAATTGCCAATTGAAACCAATTTAGTATCTAATAAGTGATATGATTTTAACTTAAAACTTATCAGTATAGAAAATTTGAGTATTGGGTATTAAATTGTATGATCAAATCAACATGGGTCATCTCAAATTTCAACCTAAAAATTTGTGTTTTACCACCAAAATCACTGTCTACCATGGTAGTTTCACAAATCTCTTGCAATTACTTGTACCTACTATTTCTTCTTTTATTTGTTACTTTTCTTTTTACTACCAACCAACTTTTTGGAATTTGAAGAAACAACACTTTCAACGATGAGACAAAGATACGTAACCACCCACCATCATCATGATTTTGAAGTCTCCAAGGTGGACTTTAATTCAAAAGTTGATTAGTGGAGAGATTTGTGTTTAATGGAGGTTTAGGAAAGTTCTCTGCAGAATGGGAGTTCATGATTATACCTCCATTGAAAAATCCTAGTGGGGATCCAAATTTGGGGCATGTTTTTCTTTTTTTTTTTCTTTTTTTTTTCTTGATTTAAAATTTTGAAAATCATTTTACAAATGATGTTTGGTAACTTGTTTTACATTTGTAACAATTTTTTTTTTGAAAAATAAAGAAATAAAATATATATTTTTTAATTTCTATAGCTTTCTTTAAAATATTTTAGAATTAACATTCACTACTTGTTAGTATTTATTCTTTTTAATTAAACTAAAAAACCAAATATTTTTGTGGCCTTTTGCTTTTACATATAAAAAGTAAAACTAAAAGTGTTGAACAAATTTAATATTAGAAAATTTAAAATATATTTGAAAAAACATTTTTTTTATTTTTAAAAAATAATAAAAGCATAAGCATATTCGTATCCCAATTTAGTTAATATTTAGAAAGTTTCTAATTTGTACTAAAATTCAAAACTTCATCCATTCTTGTTTATTTTTTTTACAAATATTTTAATAATTGAGTCCAATTTTATCATATTGGATTGAATTTACAATATCAGCAATTATTACCAAATTTTTCATGATCTATCATAAATTTTTTTCATAATTTATATTAAAATTTTAATAGATTTTTTTTTAGGATTAATCTTATTGACCTCCCTTAAGGTTTTAACTAAATATATTTACTTCTCATAGATTTAAAATTTTATTAAATATCTCTTTTTCCTTTCTCACACCTCCTCTCTAATTCAAAATAAAATATGTATTTGATGAAATTTTAAACTAATGAATACTAATTGTATTTAATTAAAACTTTAAAGAATGTGAATGAAATTAACTATTTTTTTTTATTTACTCCGTGGCATTTAAATCCCAAGACCCTCCACCTTTGTTGTCTCCAGGGTGCCACGATCATGTTGTATGCAGAAAAAAAAAAAAAAAATCTCTAAGATAAGAACCTTGGGCCTACGTGTGGCAAAGATGTGCTGTTGCCATCAGCCAAATCTGGCTATGCTTATACATTTCAATTTATATATATATTATTTCTTTTTATATAATTGTATATATCCAAATTACATGAATAATCATTTTAATATTAAACGTGTTATTAAGGAATATTACATGCTATTATCTAAATGTCACTCCACATAAAACTTACTGTTATTTTTTAAAATCTTCTTCAATAATTTAATAAGTTTTGATCAATTTTTATCCTATTGATATTTTTTATCAAAATTTTTATTGATGGTTCCCAATATATTTCCATATCTCCATAAAATTCAATTATTAATATTTTTCATAAAAATTGATAGTTTTATCTTTATCTACATCAAGGTTTAAAAATATATCTCGGATATTTTGAGGTTCAGTGGATGTCAACACAAATTCAAAGAGATATTTTCATGTCCTAATATTTTAGGATTTTTCACATGTTATCGTGATTTTTTTTTGTGTTTCAACTGATTTTTTTCTTTCATTTATCGGAATTTTCCTGATCTTTTGATCTGTCAAAGCATTGTCAAATGAGCCGAGTGTGGACTCGGCATGCCTTTACTCCCAAAGGTGGCATTAATTTTAAATATATTATATTTACACCCAATTTTATATATATTTGAAAGATAAAATATTAAAATAAAGTTTTAATAATTATATTGATTTTAATTATTATTTTCAAATTCCATTTAATTTATTATTGAAAGCACAAGGATATGAATGAAATACAAATATAATAATTATGTATATATATATATATATATATATATATATATATATATATATATATATATATATATATGTTATAAAATAGATAAATTATCATTTTAGCATTAAATGAATTTTCAAATATCACCTATTATAATAAAATTTGATAAATTATATCATTCATATATTAATTTCTTCATGTATCAATTATAATATATGTATTCTTACTTCTTATATTTTTTTTTTTTAGGTTTTTCAATATTTTCATGAATTTTAATTAATTTTTGTTTCATCAATATTTTATGTTAAAATATCATTTCTTGATATATCTTGATATATTTATAAAATCAAACTATCGATATATCAGTCATAATCGATATTTTCATCCTTGATCTACATGGACCTTATCTCCATCACACGTTCTAAGTTGAGATTTTTAATTCGAGATGTTGGATTGTCTATCATGCGTCATCATATCTATCAAATAGTTTTCCACTCACACGATTATATAAAATAATCTATATATCAAATCAAGGAAAAAAAAATAACATTATATGTATAATGGACTTTTAACCATGTAGACATATTTTAAAGATATGAGACTCATTGGCTCAAAATGAATAAAATCTATATGAGAAGAATTAACTCGTTACAAATATTATCAAAGCTAATCACTAGACTCAATGTGAGATTTTACATGAGATTTTATTTGTCCAACTTTGCAATAGGTATCTATTTGTTTGGTGTCGGAATCTTGTTCTTATGAGACAAGATGAAGACATTGTGTTTGTATATGTGGGGTGGGGGAGGGAAGAAATTCCTTATACTACATATTTAATAGACTCTTCTTGACTATGTATGTATTTTAAAGTTGTGAGAGCTCACTGACTTAAAATGAATATTATTTACATGGGAGGAAGTGAATAATATCTATATGAGAAGAAACGGATCGTTATGTGACATATGGAAATGCCAAAAGAGTGCACCATTGCCTTCTTATTTGGAAGACACTTGTTAAGTCCTTTTATTTGCACAAGGAGAAAGAGTTAGTCCTTTAAGTTCATGGAGGTGGTCTCATAAGATTGGTTGATTTAGATCCCTACAAGGTAATATCAACCTGATCCCTTATGCATGATTGATGATGACTCACTCCTTCGAAAGGTGGTGTCAACGCACACTCCCTCTCATTTCATATCACTCTATAACCTTTCTATTTAATCTTTACATTCCCTTAAAGATGTCTTATTTAAGTCATGACACCTTGATGCTATTATCTCTATCCAAATAGGGAGCAAGGTTGGGAAAGTTATGTGAACCCGGCGTGTCTCAATAGTTAGCTTTGTCTTCCCACCAATGAGTTCTTTGAGCATGTTGATGTCTTAGGTTTGGCGGATGGAGTTGGAGAACCGTTGAAACCCTTTTTCAACTAGATTGTGAGAGGGAGACATGTCACCACTACATACGCCATCCAATACCACCTCTCATTAGGGGCTCACCAACTAGCGTGGTTCAATCTTGGGCATCCATATAAAAGGTTTTTAGGATACTTTAATGATGCCCTTTTGGATGTAATATGCAGTTATAGGTAAACAATATGTACTTGATTTGACACATACTGATGGGCTTGATTAAAATTGTACTCTTGGGTTGCCAAAGGCACTCTATCCATCACTGGACCCTTTTAAGGTTAAAATTATTTCAATATTTATTTTTAATCATTTTTTTAGTACAAAAAGTTGTGTTACTATAAAAAAAATTAATGATCAATAATTAAGGGTTTTAAAATATGATCATTTTCAAAATAATATGAAAAAATATGTTTTTAAAACAAATTTGGAGCCCTTCTCATTACAAATGAACAGCTTTAGATTTAATAAGATTTTTTTTTTGCATGAAAAGCTAATGGGCTTAATATTTTAGTATCAATTTTTTAAAATTAAATTTTATTTTTAGATATATATTTTATTTGAATATAAAAAGTAATAGATTTAGTTGAGTGTTTAATAAATCAACTTAATCATTTAAAGTGATTTAATAACTTAATTTAAGTTATTAAATATGTTTGATAAAATAACTTAATGATATAACTTAAAATTAAAAATAATTTTAAATAATAATTAAAAATAATTAACTTTTTATTAAGTTCACATCTTCATTCTTCCTAATTACCTCCATGATTTTCTTTGTTATTCCATGACCTCTATTATTACTTAATCTCCTTCACCGGATCTAAATATAGTTTATCAAGATAAATATGTTAATTTAATAATTTTAAAATTAATTTTATCAAATAACTTTAATACTTAAAGTAAAAATTAAATAATAAATTTTAAGTCAACAATTTAATTATAATTTAAATTTAAATTAACTTAAGTTATTAAGTAATAAGTATTAAGTTATACCAAACACCTCCTTAAATTTAATAAGAAATAAAATCTTAAGACACTTTTATACGAATTTTTATTCAAATTTCAGTCCTTTAAAGTACATTTGCATAATAAAAAGAGTTTAATTAAGATATAATCAAATTATTGTTATTATTATTCAAAATATTTAAGTGAATAAATCTAGAAATTTCTAAACACAACCTCTGTCAACCCAATTAATTTAACCTTTTTTGGTGCGTAGCCCAAAAAATACATTGAATGGGATGGGAGATCAATGTTCTCTCACTTCAATATATGGGTCCCTTTGGCTTCTTAATTATGTCTCATATGTCACACCATCCTTTTATTTAAGTCCACAAAAATAATTTATATTGAATATTTTTTATTTTTTATTGATTTTTTTTAATTTTAAAATACTTTCCTATTAAAACAGTTATTGGTTGGAATTTAATGATTTAAGTAATTTAATTAACTTATTTTTTTAATAAACTCATTTTGTAATTGTTACTTAGTATGAGCAAAATCATGCTATATTGGTGATTATCAAAACGACCTGTGATGGAGAAATATCTATCCGGCAACTTTCCGGATTTTTCCACTATTTTAGGTAATTACTGATTTTTTTTTTATTTTCTTTTCAGATTTTTGGCTGAGTTTTCGGAAATTTCCGGATTACGGGCTGTGACTCAGTCAAACAGCAGCTATGGTCAAACCTTCAGTGACCATCGGAACAAGTTTGGTCCCTGCTTATATATACAAAAACATAAATATCCAAGTTAAAAACAAAATATTAAAAGGATATTTTATTAAATAAATAAATTTTAATTATTTTATTTTTAAATTTGATTTGATTCATTACCAAAAATATAAAAACATAATTTTTTTTAATATAATTTTTTTATATATATACAATTTATATATTTATTAAATATAAAATATATAAATATTTAAATATATATATATATATATATATATATATATATATCATCATTTATTATATATCCATGAATGCATTTGACTTAAAATAGATTATAATTTTAATATTAAATGTATTTTAATGTCATACATATTATTATAATATTATTGTAAAATAATATATATTTATAAAATTTATTTTTTATTGATGTAAATGATATTATTATTAAATATAACAAATTATATATATAAAAATTTTAAAAAAATAAAAATAATTTCAAAATATTTATTATTACTTATTATATATCTTTTTAGAGTTTATTTTTTTATAATTTTTACGTCACCCATATTTTATAACAAAATACCCATTGGTATTTTTTATATATATCCTTATTAAATTACAAATAATTTGTCAAAATGGATATTTTTATTTTGAGTATGAGTATAGTTTTTAAAAAAAATTATGATCCAACTCTATCAAATATAATCTTAATATTAAAAAAAAAATGATAATGAAGGGTGGTCAATAAATTCACTAAATTAAAATTAAAGTATCTCAAATTATTAAATATGAAATTTTAGAAACACACATAAAAGCAATTACTCACAATGTGAATTTGAAAATGATTAGGTGACACATAACAATTGTGAATCATTACACTTTGATGAACGACCGATACAGTCATCATTACAATCACCCCCTCCGGGTTGCTTCTGATTATGGTATCCTGCAACACTGAATCATTCACATCTTCCTGGACACTTCCTCTACTTTGCGCTTCTTTCAGCTTCTCCCGATTGTGTGGTCTTCTGATCTCCATTCATGGAAATCATCAAGGTCTCTTCCACTAGGAGTCCCATAACAATCCTCATCATGGCTACTTCTAATGTACACAGGATAAACTCCGCAATGCTTCACACTGCAGGACTCGCTGTCTGTACCAAATGAAAACTTAATGCGACCCAATTTCTCAGGAACGAAGCCGAGAAATGATGGTACATAGGCCAACCACACATGATCTGACTCAATTGCTATATGTTCAAGATCGGAAGTGTGATGATCAAAGATGCAAAATCTGCCATTGGATTTCAATTTCGAATTAAGAGCACGGAATTCCAAGTCACAGTACGTTACCCAACCACTTGTAGGGGACTCTTTCTCGGGCGCGGGCGCTACAACAGCAGAAAGTGTTGAAGAAAATTGGATACAATGGAGAAAAGAAACACTCTCACACACTCACTTTGATACAATGAAACTCTCAAAGATATAAAATAAGAACAACAAGAAGAAGAACACAAGAAAAGCTCAAACAAGTTCTTGGAACTTTGTCCAAAGACTCTATTTCCTCCCACCTCTAGAAATCTTTAGGGAACTAATGGAAATAGTCTTGGGATTGATCAAGCCTTTTCACTTTTCTGCATAAGATTTCAAAAGAAGAAAAGTCATATATATAGCACTCTTAGGGTTGAAAAAAGGTTATAAGGATGAGAAAAAACCCATTGTCTTCCTCAATCTCTTCATCTTTGTAACATTTCAAAAATTAAATCATATGTTTAATTCACACATTAAACATGATTTAATCTCAAATGTGTAACTCTCTTACACTTAACCTCTTAAGCTTTGTAAAGTTACAAAGATGAGAAGACTCATTGTCTTCCTTAACCTTTCAAATTTTGTAACATTTCAAAACTTAATTATATGTGTAAATACCTCTTAAGTTTTGTAAAGTTACAAAGATGAGAAGACTCATTGTCTTCCTTAACCTTTCAAGTTTTGTAACATTTCAAAACTTAATCATATGTGTAAATACCTCTTAAGTTTTGTAAAGTTACAAAGATGAGAAGACTCATTGTCTTCCTTAACCTTTCAAGTTTTGTAACATTTCAAAACTTAATCTTGTGTTTAATTTACACTTTAAAAGTGTAACCCTTCTTATACTTTATTTTCAAAGGTTATTTTTCAAAAGTGTAACTCTTTTTATACTTTATTTTTAACAAACAATATATATATTTATATAAATATAACAAAAAGAGCAAAACCCAGAAAGTTACTAGTATACCAATTTGGAGATACCTTCATATCTATTTTATACCGCCTTTTGCTACCATGCATGAACCAATCCGGTATTCCATTTCCAAGAAAAACAGTGCTGAGTAGGACAGGAACTTCTGGGTTTAGCTGCACGACAGAAACCATGATGATTCTAAGAGAGATCCCATATACCCTACTGTTTTTGGTAATAAAACATCAATTTAATTTTTAAAATTTATTAAAAATTGCACTCTGATGATTTCATTCTAATTTATCATTTTCTTTTTATATGGATAACCACAAAAAAACAATCAAATACAGAGCCTTGATAAAAATGTATGTCAGTACTACTAAACAAACATTTTTCTTGAAAATATGAAAAACTAGTAACAAACATTAATCTTATATATATATATATATATATATATATATATATATATATATATATATATATATTCAAGTTGTAGCCATAGAGAAATTACTTCCTCAAAAAAGGACCGCCAGAGCTCTTGGTCAACATCGGCTGCCATACTCTGTAAATCACGCTCCATCCTATTTTGAAACTTGGCTAGTTTGAAGCAATTTGCAAATATATAACCTCTACATAATAAGAAAACTGATTGAGGGGAGATATCTTCCAGTGATTCACAATTACTTGCATTTATAATTCCCAAGCTTGATGGAAGCGCTGACAATGCTCGTAGGCTCCTGCAATTTTGCAGCTCAAGCCTCCGAAGACTACAAAGTAGAGCCAAGGTCCATGGCAACGCATCTAACTTCCTTGAGTTCACTTGAGGTTTTCCAAGTCTTAAGTAGCTAGAAAGAGAAAGGGTCTCAAGAAGTGTCAATTCACGAATGCTGCTTGGAAGACTCCGGAGCTTTCTGCAATTTTTTAAATCCAATATAACAAGCTCAGTGGCATAACCAATTGAGGAAGCGAGTTCTGTTATACAGTTCCATCTAAACAAAGCTTCTGTCAGCCCCTTGGACCCTTGACTTAACCATGGAGGAATAGGCCTCATGGGTAGGCCTTGCACCCATGAAAGCCTAGGATGAAAGCAGGGAAATCCTGGAGGTTTGATGGTTCAAACTCCAGGAGCCATGTGAGGAGGCCACGGGCGAGCCAGACACGCACCGCGCGTGCACTGTGGGCGAGCTAGACGCGCGCACCACATGCGAGCCAGATGTGCATCGCGAGCGGGCCAGACGCTCACCACAGGCGAGCCAGACGCGCACCGCGTGCGCCATGGGTGAGCCAGATGCGCATCGCGGGCGAGCCAGACATGCACCGCGTGCGCACCAGATGGGCATCGTGTGCGCGCACCTGACTTAGGTGGTGCAGATGAAGGTTGAGGGACTTGGAATTTTAATTTATAATTAAAATTATATTCTATTATGCCTCCTCAGACATATTGATGTCTTCTCACAAAACAATGAAAACGACTCGTATTGCTCTTTAAGAGAGGGGGAGGGGGGGGGGGGGGGGGGGGGGGTAGGTGACTCAAAGGAGGGAGCCACCAAGAGAAGCCTTGATCGCACCAAGAGGGCACCATGGCACGGCCTTGGGCATGCCTAAGACACGCGACGCGACTTGAACACGCACACATGAGCTCCACGACATGTGTGTTGTGCACCCCGTGGCCGCAACGGAACGGGGCCTGGTGCGGCCTACCCCCTCCCCGCGCAGGCACGAGGGCGCCTAAGCCTTGTGCGGTGAGCCAGCTGATGAAACCATGGGCGCAATGCCATGGTCTGATGGCTCCAATAGCTGACTCGCACCGAGATGCCTACTCACAACACATGGGTGCAATGCCCTATGCACCAAGAAGGATTAGCCATGGGCGCAATGCCATGGCTCATTGCTGGGAAGCTGGGAAGCAAGCAATAAGCCCAAGCCATGGGCACCTAGACATGGCAGGGACTCATACATCAGTGTGAGGAAGGCACACTGATGCACCAGATGCTTGGTCGAATGGGTGGTGCACGCTGCCTGGCTTAGAGGGCCTTGATCAAAGACATGCTGATGGGCACCCGGTCCCAAGAGACGCCTTATGGGGGAGGGGTCGCCTTGATCAATCTGCAGTTGGCTGAAGGATGATGGCTGGTGCAAGTGGGTGGCATGTGCAGGCCACTATCTGGGTGGTGGGTGGTTATGCAGGGCAGTTGAGGGCGGTTCTGGCCAATTGCATGACCACCAAAGTTGGCTCCAAGATTTGAATTGGGGAATTCAAATTTGTAACTGCAGATTGAGTCATTTAAAAAGGGCTCCTGCAGCCTTGATACAGGGAGTGAGAGTTGGGGAAAGGGTTCCTTCTCGTATGCCTTGGGTGAGAGTATTATACTCTGGTTCAAGAAGCAATTTTGTCTTGTAAGAGTGATTAATACAAGTTGGGAAAGGATTCCTGTAACCTCGTGTGTCCCTGTTGCTTTGTTATTTCTGTATTCTACTTTGTTCTTCTAAACACTGGGAAGGGAAGGTTGGCTAAGGAAGGGTCCTTAGCACCGCGCACTCGTAAAAAATTCCCTGAGATAATCAGGGGTGTGACAGCTTCCATAAGCAGGGCATGTGCTGAGAGATATCCAGAAACTTCTTTAGCTTTGAGCAACCAGAGAGAATGAGAGTTTCAAGGGATCCCAACTGACCGATGCTTGGAAAATGCTCAAGGTTTATGCAGTTTTCCAAACTCAACCAAGTGAGTTTGTCCAAATCTCCAAGGGATGGGTGAATTTTACACAACTATGTACAACCATCCAGAATCAAGACCTTAAGATTGGTGACCCTTGAGAAATTTGGAGTTTCCATCAGGTATTTAGAGCCACTAAGATCCATATCTGTTAAGTTTTCAAAAACCTGTAACAAAAGACAAGTGATTATAAATAATTCACTTAACTATGTACATAGCATATTATTCCCTCTCCCCCACCCCCTAAAAAAAAAAAAAAAGAGTAAATCAACCATACCTTATTTCCTTCCCATAACTGAGTAAGGTGGCTATGAGGCATGCAGAGCCACACAAGATTCTTAGACTTAAAATCAGATGGCAATAATTTCAGAGGATAATGGTCCCACAAAAGACACCTCAGCTCATCATAATGAAATTTAAAGTCATCAGGAATGTGTACTTCACATTGCATTTGAGTGTCACCAATTCCAAGCAGTCTAAGTTTAGTCATCTTGGCAAAGGCTGCAGTGGTAAATCGTATTTCCTTTAAGCCAGACAATTCGAGGGCTATAACTTTAACTTTCTCGGTTCCTTACAGAAAAGCATGCAAAAAAAAAAAAAAAAAAAAATGAAAACATTCACTAAAACTATATACATGCACAAATGGTTAAATGAAAATGATATTTTTAAAGCTTAAAACCTTTTTTGAAAAATAAGTTCATGTATTTGATCCTCACCCTAAGGTTCTCTAATACATGACAGATATCTTGTTGCATCCATAGTCTACTGCGTTTGCCAGGCTCTTTAGGGGAAGTTCTGCGAACAATTTCCTCACCCATTTCTACTAGTAGATCATGCATATGTAATGTATCGTCAATAATACTTATGAGCGACTTGTCAATGAGAGTTCTTATTCCACTAATGGGAGAAAAGTTGCAACTATTTAGTATTTCTATTGTAATATCTTTTTCCAATTCACGAAAAAATATTGCAATATCTAGAAATATATTCTTCTGGTCTTCATCTAACTCATCAAAACATATTTGAAGCACTTTCTGAATTTCCATATTTGGGGATTTTTTTAGTTTAAACAATGCACACACCTATTCATCTTTGTTTTTCTCACACAAAGAAGAACCTAAAACTTCAAGGGCCAATGGAAGGCCTTGAGCGTAAGCTATGGCACTATAAATGAGCTCTATGACATCTCTTGAAGGAGAGTCATTTCTAAAGGCATAATGGTTAAAGAGCTCAATAGCTTTATCATCCTGTAATTTATGGACCTCATATACAGCTTTCACACCATGTATGGTCAAAAAATGTTTATCCCTAGTTGTTATAATGATTCTACTTTGTGGACCAAACCAATTAAGCTCTCCCGCTAAATTTTTTAATATTGATCGATGGTTCACATCATCAATAACAAGAAGGACCTTTTTGGAGTGTAATCTTGCCTTCAATGAAGTGGTTGTCACATCAATATTTTCATCCCTCAATACCCTTGAAAGAAGTTGCTTCTTTAAATAATCTTCACCTTTTTTTGCCAATTTTCTTACATTGGCAAGAAAACAACAACCTTCAAATTTGTCAGAATTTTTTTCATAAATAGCTCTAGCAAGGGTAGTCTTACCTATACCACCCATACCCCAAATCCCTACCATGAGAACATCAGTTGACTCAAGACACAATAGTGATTCTAGTTCCCTTATGCAAGAATTCACTCCTACTAGAAGTTGGGTATCTGTTGAAGGTACACATTTTAAATCTTTGGAAATATCTACCATAATTTCCTCAATAAGTTGAGCCTCGGGCCTGCAATTTGAATTTGGAAAAGGAATAATGGTAAGTTTGGTAACACATACATGGTTTAAAAAGTAGTAATTTTGACAACTTCAGAGGAAACTCGTGGATACTTAGTCATATTTATTGCAACTTTTGAAGGAAGACAAAAAACATGATATATCAAGTATGCACAGTTAAGATATAATTGATTAGATTTCTCACAAAAATAAATAATCTACTTTGTTGAGAGTAAATGTTATAAAATAACCAACTTAACAATATTGTATCTAAAATCTAGTTTTTATTTATCTTGAGCATGCATGATATGATATGCTTAACAATAACCAAATCTATTGAAAAAGACAAACAACACTCCAAGTTTATCCACAATCAAGTATATTGAAAAAGAAAGGGACAAAGACCCATATATAATTTGTAGGAAGAGTGTAAATAATTTCTATTTTTATTTTTGGGAATTATTTTTAATTTATTTTATTTTATTCTATTAGTCTTATATTTTTTGGAAGTGTCATATTGAGAATTATTTTCTATTTTGTTTTATTCTATTAGTGTTATATTTTTGGGAAGAGTCCTTGTGAGATTGTGCTAGTGGAGTCTCATTCTTTTTATAAGTAGATTCCCCTTCCACTTTGTGGGTGAAAGCTAGACGAAAAAAAGCGGAAACGGGAAAAACAAAGGTGGGATAACTTTTCGAGGGGTGAGATCGGAGGCTTAAGAGAAGAGAACCAGAGAAGGAAAGGGGGGTTGAGTTGAGCATTTTCCAGAGAGAGCGAAAAACAGAGCAAGAGGAGAGTTGGAGCGAAAATGGGGAGAATGGTTTTTTGAAAGAAAATAGAGCAGGAGGAGGGCTGTCCATGGGTGAGCGGCTTTGAGAAAGGGAGCGGGGAAGCTGGGTTCGAGGGGAGATCTATCAGGTATGGCCACAACTTTTTTCTTTTCTTGTTTTCGATTCTCTTCATTATTTTGCTCCATTTTCTATTTATTTTTTTTTTAGCATTATCGTGTTGACTGAGAGTGGACGTTGAGGATTACATGTTTGTTCCGATTGATGATTAATGAACACGGGGCCAATCCTTTTTCCAATTTTCCAGTTTGCCGCTAAGCTCTCTCTGCGTTCAAGTTGTCGTCCCATTTCTATTCGCCTCACCATTCATCTTCAATACCCACTTGCTTGCCCCACGCTACCATACCCATCTTTTCCTCTTTCATTCCCACCAAACCCAAAACTCAAACCAACCTTCTAACATCCAGCATCCTGCCCCTGGGACCTCCATTAATTTCAGGAAAAAAGCGCATGGCCACCTTTGCGTACGCCTTTTTCATAGCCCACTACCTTCAGCTCGTCTTCCTCTCTTTCATGCCCGTTATGCACACCAATCACCTTCACCACTCGAACCACCTTCAGCTTAACCTCCACCCATTTTCAGATCAGTCCACCATCGCACCCACCTTCAACATATTTCCTTCCACTTCCCCATGTACATGCAACTTGCATGCAATGCATGCCCATTTCATTGTACACTTGGCCATCTTAGTGTAAATGGCTCATTCCTTACAAGTTTTCCAGCTTATCTTTAAATCTTCACAGCATCAGATTAGTGGCAGTGTTCATTTTGTTAAAATCTGAATAGAAGTAATGGAAGTTCTCGTGCCGGCCATTTCGTTTTGTTTCTTCCGCGGTGCCAGTTAATGGTGACTTTGATAGTGTGGCCTTTTGGTCCAATGTTCTATTCTCGGATGTGTTTATGGAAGTTCGGTTTTGGTGTTTTTAGAGAGAGATTTCGTGGGCCTGTGAAGATGTAGTGTGGGATGGTTTATTTTATTTTTATGTTTTTGGAGAGAAGCTTCGTGGGTTTGTGCAGAATCTTTGTGAGAGAAGATGTGAGAATCAGGTGAAGTTTTGGTGAGAAAGTTGTCTTTGTTTTTTTAAGTGGTTTAGAGACAGGGAATGTAGGGTTTTCAGGAAGAGAGTTTCTATTTATTTATTTTGCTTTTAGAGAAAGAAAAATCTTTGGAATCTTTCTAAAGATAAGGCATTTTCAGCGATCACTCTACCTCATTGCCCATTTCATGGCTGGGTCTCCCGGAAAATCCCTCAAGCCATGCACTTGACCTGATACGTGGCAAGAATTTCCTGATGTTAAGAGGGTCGTTTCACGAATAATTTTCAAAACTCTAATTAAAATAAACTTTCTAAACTTCAATTTTTAATTTAATTTTTTAGAACTCTAATTTTTAAATTTAATTTTCAAAAATCTAATTTTCTAAACTTTAATTTTCAAATTTAATCTTCAAAACTTCAAATTTTAAATAATTTTCAAAATTTAATTTTCAAAACTTGGATTTTCAAATAATTTCTAAAATTCTAATTTTCATATTTATTTATTTAATTATTATTATTGTTATTATTATTATTATTTTATTTATTTATTTATTTTTAAATTCTATTATCAAATAATTCTTCAAAATTCTATTTTCTTAAATTTAATTTTCAAACTTCCATTCTTAAATAATTTTTTGAAATTCAGATTCTCACATTTAATTTTTAAAACTTCCATCTTTTAATAATTCTTCAAAATTCCAGTTTTCAATTTTCAAAATTTCAATTTTTACATTTATTTATTTAATCATTATTATTTTCGTTATTATTTTTATTTATTTATTTATTTATTTTTAAATTTCATCTTTAAATAATTTTTCAAAACTCAGATTTTCAAATTTAATTTTCAATTTCCAAAATTCCAATTTTCACATTTATTTATTTAATCATTATTGTTCTCGTTATTATTATTATTTTATTTATTTATTTATTTTAATTCCATCTTTAAATAATTCTTCAAAATTTCAATTTATGAATTTAATTTTCCAATTCCCAAAATTCTAATTTTCACATTTATTTATTTAATCTTTATTATTATTTTTAAAATTCCATCTTTAAATAATTTTCAAGATTTCAATTTTCATAATTTAGTTTTCAAAATTCCAATTTCTTTCAAATTTAATTCCCAAAATTCCAATTCTTAAATCTAATTTTCAAAATGTCAATTTTCAAATAATTTTCAAACTTTCAAATTTTAAATAAATTTCAAAACTTTAGTTTTTTTTCAAATAATTTTAATTTCACTCAAATTTTCAAATATTTCTTTAATTCTACAACTTTTCATCTTACCTTAAGGTTCAGGGTTACCAAAAATCCCGTTTTTAATAAACTTATTGCCTTTTTCTTTCAGGCAAACACCTTCATAAATTTTTCTTTGATTTTAAAATATTTTTTCTATTTCTCTTGATTTTAAATAAGCAAGGATAAATTTTTCATAATTCCAAAATAATGGAATTTGTGAGACTAACTCATGCAAGATAAATTGGGTTTTGGTGGGGGCCCTATATATGAGTTTTCTCTTCTGATTGTCAATTGTTATACTTAATGAATATTGTCTGATCTTTGACTTGCTATTTGATATGCATGTGATAATTTTATACTTGAGTTAACCTTATTTTCATGATAGCGCACTATTACTTGTTGCTAAGGTACGATCTCATTCCCACTTTGCTTAGGTTGGCAGGAACCTAAAAAATGGGAAAAAGAACCGTCAATGACGGGATTTTCCATAGATGTCTGAACATTTAAGCTTTTCTAGACTATTGTGTTAAATACTCCATATAGAGCGAAGAAAAGCAACCTTCCCATTTACTGTGGCTGTATGATTTGGCTGTGTAGAAAAGTATATATAGACATATAGCCTTGTTTGTATCGAGATTAATCATTAATTGCTTTCATAATTTCAGACAATATATTGTAATACAATTGTAACAATTCCACTGGCTTTGGATTACCCTTGATAATTAATCAATAGATAACAATTCTGGGGCATCTTTAAGTTTTTCATAGCACTACTGTAAACTCGTGGTAACGAACAAGTGAGAATTATATACCAAAAAGTTGTGAATCTCTCAGTGGTGAAGAAATGAACAAATGAGAATATTGAGGTAAAGCATGGAAATACCAGTTTCATTCTTCAATGATTTTGTCCCTCTGTTTGGTTAGCTGCAATCAATGAGAATTTCATCTTCACTCCGAATTATTGAATTGGGGTACCCCATTAACAAAGAATACACCTGAATTCTTAGGATGGGATCTGGATTGGATAATCATTGGATTCTGCATTTCAGTTGACACAGGCTGAGTTTTCAGTAAAGTAGCAATCGCAATGTTGCTGCAATTGGTTCAGTTTCAAGCAAAGTCTTCAATCCACAATTTTGTTAGAATAGGTAACTTCGAATTTATATGGTTAAAGTCCCATGCATATAATAAAAAAAATACAACTATACACCACAAAATGATGTAAACTTGTGATAAGAAATGAGTAACTTACTAAGAAGTTGAGAGATTCCTTTCACAATGCCCTTTTACCATTTCAATCAATCAAAGATGTGGTCCAGGAAATGAGAAAATGGGAGAGTTCCTCTGAGAGTTCTCACTATGAAAGGGAGAATTTGTACATTTTGAAATTCAACGAGTAGAAGAAAAGATTTATGTATATTCAAATCATCCTTCGTTCTTCCACCTTTGTTTTCCATTTTCCTTTCAAGGGTTCTTCCCTTCGTTCAAAAGGAGCCTCATGTTCCCACTCCCAGAAGAAACTCAGTCCAAAATCAATTCATCTTGTGCCCTGTTGCAGGTGTGTGAGTCATTACCAGAGCATCCACTGCTCCTGTATGCTTATGGTACCTTCTAATACTGATTCTGCTAGAGCTTGGTCCCCTTCATCAGTGTAGCAGTAATCAATACTCTTTGATTCTAAGTCCTCATTCGAGCAGCCACTGCTACTGAGATCCTCAGCAGTGTGGTACTCATCTTCATTCTCTAATTCTAAGCTTTTGTTGGAGCAGCCACTTCCACTGGGTTCCCTATTGTCAAGCCTACTCCTGACTTTGCTATCTTCAGGTATTGAGTGGTCAAGTTCTTCAAGGATAACACTTGAATGTTGAGGAGGAGAGATGTGTTGGATCATTGTTGCATTGTTGTCTCTAACATCTTCAGCGTACACTAGCCGAAACCCACAACTCTTCACTGTGTCGCGAGAACCAGATATCACAAATGAAACCTCAATAGTCACTGAGTCAGCCCAGCTCTTGCACAAAGGTGCAGGCGCATATGCCATCCATATATGATCTGACTCAATTAATCCATTTTCAAAACGGTGAGGGATGAAATCTCTCATGGTAGGCAGGCTATGACCTCCAGGACCGGAACTTATGCTATATGTTAAATAATGCATCTCTTGATGGATCAGATCCTTGAGACGAAGGACAGCACAAAGAGCAAAACCCAGAAAGTTACTATTATTCCAATTATTTGGAGGTGACTTTATAACTATCCGGCACCCCTTCTTCTGATGGCAGAACCAATCCGGTATTTCACTTCCAGGGATTAAAGTCCTGAATAGAAGGGGCCTTCCATGATCCTGAACAATCAAAGTCACGATGACATTGAGAAAAAGAAGATTGCCAAAAATTAAATTTGGGTTCACTTAGGCATTACATCATTATGTGGATTTTTTTTTCCAGAAACAAAAATTTCATATTTTCTGCATGATGTGTTTGATTGCTATATTTTGATTTTCAATTTTGATTATAATAATTTTTAGAACTTTGAGGAAAGAAAGATAAGTGGAAACTTCCTTTCATTGCAAAAGACAGTTCTCGCAGTTTTAGAACGTACAAAACTTCAGGAATTCTACAACGTTAAGGTTTCTTTCCTGGTCATTTTTTTTTCTTATTTGAGATATTGTTAACATATGAATGATTGTTCCAATTAGGAACAAAATAAATTTAAAATATACAACTTATCCTTAAAAAACAATAACAAATTATCCCTAAAAAACAACAACAAATTATCCCTAAAATATAGGCAACAACCAAATAAAAAAAAATTCTATATGATTGAGATTCTCAACACTCCCCCTCAAGCTAGTTTGAAGATGTCATTCATGGCCAGCTTGCTTACTAAATCATCAAACTACTTCTTTGGCAGTCCCTTAATGAGTATATCTGCAACTTGTTCAACCATAGGTATGTAGGGTATAACAATTAGTCTATTTTCCAGTTTATCCTTGATAAAATGTTTATCAACCTTGACATGTTTAGTTATATCATGGAGTATTGGATTATGTGCAATGGCAATGACAACTTTATTGTCACAAAAGACCTTCATAGGTAAAGGGCTAGCAGCCTTAAGTTCTTCAAGTAATTGTTTAATCCACAAAACTTCACAAATGCCATGGGCTACAACTCTAAACTCAGCTTCAGCACTACTTTTAGTCACAACGCTCTACTTTTTACTCCGCCAAGTCACAAGATTGCCTCCAACAAAAGTACAATACCCCAAAGTTGATCTCCCATCAATTACACTTCCTGCCCAATTTGCATCAGTAAACACATCCACTTGGAGATGTCGTCAATTCTCATATAGAAGTCCTTTTCTTGGAGTCCCCTTTAAGTACCTTAAAATTATCTACACTACATCAAAGTGTCCCTGATTTGGTGAGTGCATGAATTGACTCACCATGCTTACAGCAAAAGCAATATCAAGACGAGTATGCGAGAGATAAATAAGTCTCCCAACTAGGCATTGATATTTCTCTTTGTCAATCATCTACTGGACTTGCTGGTTGGAGTTTTAAATTCGGTTCTATAGGAGTTTCTGTAGCCTTGCATCCAAGTAAACCCGTTTCACTTAATAAGTCAAGTATATATTTTCTTTGAGAAATGAAAATACATTTCTTAGGTCTAGCAAACTCCATACTAAGAAAGTATCTCGGGGACCCAAATCTTTTATCTCAAATTCACGAATTAAAGCTTTCTTCAATCTTTCAAGTTCTAGATTATCATTACCAGTTAGAATAATGTCATCCACATAAACTATCAACACATCAATCTTTCCTTCTCTTGAGTGTTTATAAAATATTGTATGGTTAGCTTGACTTTGAATATATCCTTGAAGCTTGATTACTTTTCCAAATCTTTCAAACCAAGTCCTAGGAGATTGCTTAAACCATACAAGGACTTCTTTAATTTACAAACTTTTTTTTTCTAGCTTTTCTTTGAAACCTAGTGGTAAATCCATAAGCACTTCTTCCTCCAAATCGCCATTTAAGAAAGCGTTTTTCACATCTAATTAGTGCAATGGCCAATTAAAATGTACTACATGAGAAAGTAAAATCCAAATGGAATTGATCTTTACGATAGGTGCAAAGGTCTCTTGGTAGTCAATTCCATAGGTTTGTGTGAAACCTTTGGCTACTAACCTTGCCTTATATCATTCAATGCTACCATCGGGCTTACACTTGATTGTGAAAACCCACTTACATCCCATTGTCTTCTTCTCCTTAGGTAAATCAACAATTTCCCATGTTTCATTTTTCAAAAGAGCATTCATTTCCTCTTGAATTGCCAATCTCCACTCTGAGTGTCATAGTGCTTCCTATATAGTTCTAGGAATGAATAAGTGAGAGATATTTGAAGTGAAAGCTCTATATTTTCCTGAGATTCTTTGATAAGACAAATATTTGGCAATGGGATATTTGGTACAATTCCTAACTCCTTTTCAGATTGCAATAGGGATATCAAGATCAGAAATAGGTAAAGGAGTGGAGTCCATAGGAAGATTACTTGGATTTTGAGAACTAGGAGCTGATGATCAACCATGCTCAAGATTGACTTGATTATTCTCAGTATTAAAATTAAACCGAAGCCTAGTATAAACACGAAGTTTAGTGGACATAGGTTGTAGAGTTTCTCCCCATGTGATGTAATTTGATTTGGCATAGATAAATCAGTATTTCTCCATTTTTCACTAATTAAAACATCTGTTTTTTTATTTATTTCAGGAAGAAAAATACTAAGTTTTGGTTGTTCTTATTGCCAAAACTAATCTTCATTAGAGTTCTCCTCCCGAAGAGTAGTTTTGTTATAAAAGGGAATATTTTCAATAAAGTTGACATCCATACTAACATGAATTTTCCTCGTAGTAGGATTAAAACACTTATACCATTTTTTTATTAGGAGCATAACCTAGAAAAATACATTTTTCAGTTCTTGGATCAAATTTGGATAGAAGATGAGTTGGCACATGGACGAACACTGTACATCTAAAAATTTTTAAGGGTAAATCTGACGTGAGACGTGTGTTTGGAAAAGTATTCTTAAGAGTTTGTAAAGGTGTTGCATAGTTTAGAACCCTTGTAGGCATTCTATTAATCAAATAACAACTTGTTAAAATTGCATCACCCCAAAGGTATGTAGGAATATTCATATGAAACATAAGAGCTCTACCTACTTCAAGTAAATGTCTGTTTTTATGTTCTGCAATTCCATTTTGTTGAGGAGTGTCCCTACAAGTTGATTGATGTAAAATACCTTTCTCTAGCAAAAAATCACCTAAACAATCATTATAAAATTATATTCCATTGTCACTCCAAAGAATACTTATTTTGGTTTGAAATTGGTTTTCAACCATAGAATAAAAATCTTGAAAGAGTTTTGCAACCTCAAACTTAGAGTTCATTAGATAAAGCTACCATAGGCGTGTGTGATCATCAACAAACCTGATTGAGCTAGAGATGTTATAGGAGTACAAGGAGTCGGTGGAGCAGGTTTTAGCAATTGTAGTAGTTGGTCTAATTATTCTTTGCTTAATGAGGATGTCTCGGCAGCATGTGCTTTAGCAGGGAAACTATTAAAGTTGCCTTGCTTATTAGTCTTCCATTCAACGAGCTTCCAATCAACTGGCTTCCATGTAATTTCCAATGGGTTTCACGAGTGTGGCGTGGTTTATTACAATGATCACACCAAACTCTTAGCTTGTCATCTGGACGATGCTGGTTATTAGGATTACGAGAAGCCGTTGCTACAGTGCCCAATAAAGCTGAGTTTTCCACAGGTCCAGAGAGCTTCTTCCCAAGCATAACATTCCTTCGGCTCTTCTCATGACACACTATAGAGAATACTTCACCTAAAGAAGGGAGAGGTTGCCGACCAATGATTTTACCCCGAACTTCATCAAACTCAACATTAAGCCCGACTAAAAATTTGAATATTCGTGAAATTTCTACCATTTTCTTAAAATAGTTACAATCATCCATATTTTTCCACTCATAGTCATTAAATAAGTCATGATCCTGCCATAAACCCTTAAGGACATTAAAATATTTGGTAACTAAATTCTCACCTTAACAAATATCGCCCAATTTGAGTTGTAACTCATAGATTTGGGACTGATTTCCAAGGTCTGAATAAATTTGAATAATGTTGTCCCAAAGAGTTTTGGTAGTGGGATAACACATATAATTCAAGCTAATCTCCTCCTCCATGGAATTTACCAGCCATGCCATGATCATGGAGTTTTCTGCATCCCAAGTGGCTTAGCTAAGGTCTATCTTCGTTGGTTCTTTGGTGTCACCAATCAAATAACCAATTTTGCCTCGGCCCCTATTGTACATCCGAATAGATTGTGACCATCTGAGAAAATTGTTCTCATTAAGGCGGATTGTGGTGATCTGGACAGAGTGGGAATGAGAATTGGGTGTGGGTAATTTTTGAGGAATTGGAACCAACAGTAATGGAAGGAGTAGATTTAGAAATTTCTGACATTGTAAAGAGATAACAATAGAAATGAAAAGGGAAGAAGAACATAACTGGAAAGAATGAGAGGAAAAGGAAAGGGAATAACCAATTAACTTGGCTTTGATACCATGTAGAAAAAGGGAAAAAATGTCGTATATTATTTGAATAAGGAAGGGAAACATGCTTCATTTTATAGAAAAGTTACAACAAATCAAACTAAATCTATAGCTGTACACCCAAATTTCTAGGAACAAAACAAATTTAAACTATACAATTTATCCCTAAAAAATAGGTAACAACTAGATTAGAAAAATTCTATATGATTGAGATTCTCAACAAAAGGTTAAATTATGAACTAATAAATAAATATGTTTTATCATAAAAGAACTTGAAAATGGAATTGAAATTGAAGTCCTTGGATATTGTCACTTGGAATGGTGAAGCCACAACATACTTGTTTTTCCATATAATCAAAATGAAGACATCAGATAGAGGGAGAACATACCTGAGGATGATACTTGGATCTCAATCCAAATTGGTGAATATTAGTTACCACAATCCCAAAACTAGATTCCATGTTGCTTTGATACTCCTTCATTTTGAAACAATTGGTAAATATAGCATGCCTAAGCCATCTGTAATGCCATTGATTTGAGATAGTCTCCAATGATATGCAATTATGTGCATTTATTACTTCTATGCTTGATGGGAGCTCTGGTATCGCCTGAAGCCTCCTGCAGTTTAGCAACTTAAGTACTGTCAACTGAGAAAGTTGACTGATGCTTGAGGGCAGACTAACAAAGTTGTTCCCACTTAAATTTAACTTCTTCAAGGACAACATGAGGCTAAGAACACTTAGTTGTGGCCCATCCACTATATTGCAGTCACTCAAATTTAGGTCTTGTAAGGAGCGTAAAGTTGATAAAGGAGGCAACAAGAAATCAAGGGAATTTGAACTTTTCCAAAGCAGAAGCGGGAAAGCAAAGGTTGGTTCTTTACAGCCATGAAAAGATAATACTTCAAGGTTTCTCAAGTCAACAAAGGAGGTAGGCAAACCTCTTATAGGAGTTCGGTCTGCGTAAAGCTTCCTTAACTGTTTTAATTTCCCAAAGTTTTGTGGCAAACTTTCAAGCTTTGAGCAATCAGAAAGCAGTAGGGTTTTGAGAGATTCCAAATTACAAATACTATTTGGAAGACTTCCGAGCTCTTTGCAGTTTGTTAGATCCAATACAACAAGCCCAATGGCATACTCAATTGATGAGGGTAGTTCTTCTATACCAGTCCCATCTAAAAAGAGCTCTCATAGATGTTCCATATACCCTCTGATCTCCGGAAACTTCTCAAGTTTTGAGCAACCAGAAAGGATAAGAATTTGAAGAGATTTTAACTCAATACTGTTTGGGAAATGCCTAAGGTTTATACAGTTTCTTAAGCTCAAGAAAATGAGTTTGTTTAGAACTCCAAGGGATGGGTGAATTGCACACAAATGAATACAACCTTCAAGAACCAACCGTTCAAGATTGCTAGCCCTTGATAAATCCGGGATTTCCACTAGGCATTGAGAGTGACTAAGTTCCATGAATTTTAATTTCTCAAGAACCTGTAATAAAAGAAAAGCGGATAAAATAAATCAATTTTCAACTTCATATATCATCTAAACAACATAAATAAATTAGTCATATATACCTTAATTCCTTTCCAAAGTTGTTTGATGTGGCTATAAGGCATGTTAAGTTCAACCAGCCTCTCTGGGATAAAATTAACCTGCAATGATTTCAAAGAGTATCCATACCAGTATAGATATCTCAAATCATTAGAAGGAAATTTGAAGTTATGAGAAAAGTACACTTTACATTCCTCCTTTTTTAAGGTGCGTTTGGAGTCTTTAGAAATGTGAGCAGCCTAAGTTTGTTTATCCTTGTAAAGCCTTCAGAGGTAAAGTGTATATCTTGCAAATTTGACAGGTCAAGGAATATGCCTTCAACTTCTTCTGTTCCCTACCAACCAAGAGTCAAAGGATAAGTGAAAAGCATGCAATACACATGCACGTATGAAAAAGAAATTTTATGCAGAGCACTCTCACCATATTTTTTTTCAATACATGGGAGACATCCTCATGCGACCTTAACCTGCTCCATTTTCCAGGTTCATTAGGGGAGTTTTGGCGAACAACTTCCATACTCATATGTTGTATTAAATCATGCATTTGAAGCTTGTTATTAGAAATAGTTATGAAAGATTTGTCAAGAAGAGTTCTTATTCCACAAGCAGGGAAGAAGCCACAACCCTCAAGTATTTCCATTACATAATCTTTATCCTCTCCCTTAAAAAAACATGCAATATCTAGAAACATATTCTTTACTTTATTGTCTAGTTCATCATAACTTATTCGAAGTACTTTGTTGATGTCTGGATTAGGAGTGCCTTTTAGCTTGTCTAAATAACTTTTCCATTCATGTTTCTTAATGCCAAATAAAAAAGAGCTTAAGATTTTGAGAGCCAATGAAAGGCCTTGAGCATAAGTAGTTACTCTTTTTGATAGCTCCATGAGATCATCTTCTGGAAGTTTATGTTTTGAAGAATGACGTCTAAGGACCTCCATGGCTTTCTCATGACATAATTTTCTGATTTCATAGTAGTTCACTAAATGTGAAGTTAACAAATTTTTATCCTTAGTCGTTATAATGATTCTACTTCCATGCCCAAATGAATCTTGATTTTCAGTTAAGTATCCTAGTATCTCCTGATCTTTCACATCATCAAGCACAATAAAGACCTTTTTGGAGCGAAGCCTCCTCTTAATAGAAGTGTGCCCTCTTATATTTAAATTTCGATCATCTACTAATAGAGAAAGAAGTTTCTGTTCTAAGCCAATTGAACCTTCTTTTTTGAAATCTTCTTTAACATTTAGGAGAAAGGCAGAGCTTTCAAATTGATGAGAGACTTGGTTATAAATAGCATGAGTAAGTGTCGTTTTACCAATGCCAACCATGCCCCAAATTCCTACTATGCGAACATCAAATGACTCAATAAAAAGCAGGGATTCCATTTCTTTTATGAGAGAACTCATTCCAACTAGGTTTTTGTAATCACTTGAATTTATACTAAACAATTTATTTGAAACATCGGTGACGATATCTTTAATGAGCATAGTCTCACTACTACAAAAAACAAAAACAATGATGTTTCCTTCCTTGGCGCTTAAAAAAAATGTCATTATTTATTTTTTATGCCCAAACATTAGCGCTTGTTTACTATGGCACATTTGCAAGTGTTGTTGATACATATAAATTAAAAAATGTTGGTGCTTATTTTAAGTGTCATTGGATATATAGCATTTTTGCATTCTTGATGTTTCTAAAGAGTGTCATTATCCTACCTAGTATATATATTTACCTAAAACATGCCTAAAATTTCCACTCCCTCCACTTGATTTCCTCACCCGCCTAAACATGATTTCCCTTCACATACCTTCAAATCTCACATTCAAAGCATCCAAAACCCTAAGTCTTCACTTGCCTAGGATGTACTAGTGGTCAGTTGTTAGAGTTGTGTTTAGCCTTCTCCTTTGTGAAGTAACCAAAAGTGAGATTAGATTTACAGGTTTTCATTTCAACAATAGAAGTATTACGTCAATGTAGTTGAGATCGGAAGAGCAATTGAAGTGGGGAGTCCACTAATTAGAAGAGTAAGTTTTGCACATGCATAGATTTTGGTGGGGTTTTTTCTTTTAATCTAAACCCTAATTTTTTTTCTTTCATTTTCCCTTTAGCCAAACCCTATTTTCTCCAAATAAACGAGAAAAATAACTCCAATTGTGTTAAGAAGAAACAACTTGGGACCACAAGACATTCCATCATCTCCATCCACTTAGCGATTCAAGGTAAAGTCCTGATTTTTTCTTGGTTTTTCTTAATTTCATTAAAAATTATATTATTTTTTTATCACATTTGATATAATTTTTTTATGGTTTATTAAATAAAAATGTGTTACCAACCAAAAAGATTCCTATGAATTTGGTTTATATCTTTAAATGGAATAAAACCCTATCTGTTTTAGTCGAAAATTTTAGGTATGAGTTGGGGTAGATTATGCCTGTAGGTTCTGCAGATAAATGAGGAGGATTTTTGTGAAGGAGGGGATCTGATCTTTCTATTTCGAGGTTGAATTCTCGAACTGTTTTTTGAGTCACACATAAACAAAGATCCCCCTCTTATGTAACTCAAGCTTAGCTACTCCTTTTATTATTTTTTCTGGTTTTCTGGTTTTCTTTTTTCTTCTCTCTTGTGTAAAGGCTTTTATAGTTTTCCCCTTGTGATTCATTTTTCCTGGAAGGTGAGAAAATTGGAATTCATCTTTGTAGAAACCCTTGATTGGAAATCCATCCATCGGAGGTGAAAGAGTAGATAGAATTAGAACACATGCATTATTGATAGCAGCCTCCCTTCTTCCACGCCCCCAATTTAGTTCATCAGATTTTGGTGCAATTCAAAGGATCAGATTGCTTGTTGTGGAATTAAAGGAAGGGAAAAACATTTGAAGCGATAGAGGGAGAAAAATGAGAGCAGGTCTCAGCACGATCCAATAGACCCTGACGCCGGAGGTGGCTAGCGTGTTGAACCACTCGATTTGGGAGGCGGGTCATCGAAATCACGGGCAAACTACACTGCTTCACGTGGCAGCAACCCTTCTAGGCTCCCCTTCAGGCTTGCATCTCTTGCCAAGACAGGTCAATCTTCAAAGTAGTTCCCATACTAAAAATTCTATGGAATTATCCAAGTCAAATTGTTATATTTATATGGGGTGTTTAAGACTAAGACATGAGATATTTTTTAGGGTGGTTGGGTGGTGGGATAGGGGGTTATTTGCCATTGAATAGCTCCAATAATGAAGAAGCTAAAGTCACTAAAATGATATTGGTTTTGTGGCTTTAAAGTCAATTGAAACAGAGGAATTCATCATCAAATATGTGGGTTCTTGAAACCTTTTATTTTTTTATTATTGGGGCCTTGGAAGTGAATCAATGTGTGATAACTAAAGCAATTTTGACACGGGAATTGCGTTAGGACTTAAACACTCACCGAGTACTATGATCATGGCCCCTTCACTTGAGGATCCAACTTCTTTTTTGTACGCTAGCACCATAATTCACATAGATTTTAGCATAAAGGAAAGAAATGAGCTACAAGAAAACGCACGAGCAATAGTGAGAACACGAACATTTACCGAGATATGGTGACATTATGGTATAAATGAAAAAGAACCAAAAAGCTAATGTGTTGGGACTTGAGTCATAACCAGAATAGAAAACCTAAAACAACATTCCAATAGATGAATGTGAGAAGCTTGGGCTACATCTCAGCATTGCATGCACATGAATCATTATAGTTGAAGCCACTTTCAATGGATTATTCATCTCCTAAGTCGTCAAGGCTTATCTTGACTATGATATTTCCTTATACTATTATATCTTCAAGAGTAAGATGGACTCATGAAGGGAATCAAAAAGTTTGTTTTAAGCTATGGGTTTATACTAAATTCAACGTGTCATACTACGATACACACACACACCAGACATTTTTGTTGGAAATCATGCCATACAAAATTCAATCTAAGAACTTGAAACAAAATCAACACAATCCAAGTTTAAACAAATTAAGCTTAGTTTGAATTATTTCAGGCTTAGCAAGAGCCTATTACCTATTCTAATTGATAATCTAATTTACTTGATCCATATGAACTTGTTGTAGCTGCCCAACCTGCCACACCAAAAGCAAACTCTTTTTGAGTTCAAATCCTCTAGGGCTTTGTCAGGGTATGGAAAGACAAATCGCTGTCCCTGATGCCTATCCCATTAATGGCATTTGTGTGTGTAACTTTGTGATAAAGAAACAACAATACCTAACTAAGAGGTCGAGGGATTCAAAATGGCTGCTTGTGGAATAAATGTTGCAGTTCAAAAAATGAACAAAAGAAGGCATTTTCTAGGACAAAGGGTGGAGATGCTTGGTAATGATAGTCTTCCATCTGGTTAGTTGCAATTCATGAGAATATTCCCCTGTTTGAGAAAAAGAAAACCAATTCAAGAATAAAAGTAGCATTCTAACAATTGATCTCAGAAGATTCATGGGTTCTATAAGTGTATTAATTTGTGTATTGGCAATTCTAGGTCAAAGTTCCCATCATGTCTTATAGCTCATAGTCTTCAAATCCTCCCTTGAACAATTGCCTTTTCCAAATTGTTCGTATTTGATGATGACTAGAGGAGATGGTAAATGCCTTTAAGGGTTTGGATGATGGCAAACATTGATTAACCATGTTTTAAACTATTTTTATTTGATTAAAAAATGGAATGGTTGCTTAAGGAGTGTAAAATATAATGTTTATATCAGTTGGATCGATTTCTGGTCGATCAACTTAAGGGTAACAGTTTTTGTTGTACTTAGGTCTTTTTTATTCTCGTTTGAGTGATCCAACTTCGATCACATCTATATTCTTTTATTTTTTTCCAAACAAATCTTAGTCGTTGGATGGGTTTCAAAATCCTAATACTTAAGCCCTCTGTCCAAATGTGGTGAGGGCTTTAATGAGAGAGAAAACCTTGGGTTTTTGAGCTTCAAGTTTCTCTTACTATATTAGGGAGTGTTTGCCTTGTGAGAAAAGTTATTGGTTTGAATTGAAAATCAATTTTTAAGTGAAATATTTGTTCCAAATGGGTTGATTCACCATGTTCTTCACCCTAACTATCATATTAATTTCATATTCAATTTATTGGGATAAAACCCAAGATTCTTCTTGTGTGGACTTAAGAAAAGGCTAAGATCAAAGCTTGGAGTGAATTCCAAGTGTTTTCCTAAAGAAGAATGGTGGTAGCTGAAACTTAAAGGTTCTAGGCAAGTGGTTTGGGAGAGGATGAAAGACTTAGGATAGGTAAAATCTTGTACTCAACTAATTTTCCTTCATAGTGGACTATTTGATTGCTTAAGGCTCATGGTTTTGTATATGTTCATAGATTTTCCACATTAAAAAATTGATGTAATTGTTTTTTATATATATATATTTTATTAGCATTTCATAAGCTTATGATATTTTTCATTGTGTTACAATGATAGAATTAATTCGAGCATGAGCTAAAAAAGTGTCTACTGAATTTTTGAAAGAACAAGATATTTGTTAGTTGTTATTGATTGATGATAAGGGGCATTTGAAAAAGAATTTTTATATTGATGTAATGTTTTATAGATTATGTTTGGGAAGTGTTGTCTCATTTGCATATGGTTTATATTGAATAACTTGTTTGGAAAAGTGTTGGTACATCCATTGTTGCTTGCGATTTGCTTGTTTGTTCATAAGGTTGAAAAACAAGATCATTTTATAAGGAAAAAAAAATGGGAATTGTGAGCATTTGTGAGACACCATCTCTAATTGCTTTAAAAAAACACTTTTCCACCCCCCACCCCCTCTAGGTGTTATCCATAGGTGAGATTCTTGTCAAGTTCCATTGCTTTGACTTTTCATTTCTCTACACCATCTCCTTGTCAAGCATGTTGAGTCCTTTTTAGTCACCCTATAATCAAAATCTTTAATAACACAACCACTACAAGGCAAAGTGTCCCACATGTAATTGCAAACAAAAATTAAAGAGCAGTTATGTTCCTAATGGATTAGTTTTTAACAAATCCACTTTCAGTAATTAATTTAATCAAGATGTTATTGTTATTATTTAACTAATTACATTAAGACAATGATTAAGTATGATAGTTAACCTATAAGGAATGTTTTTACTTATTTTCATTAGACTTCTTTAGGATTGATTTTGAAGCAATCATCATAAGCTCTCCACTTTATTTTCTCTTCTTTTTCATATATATAAAAATTGGCGATCTCTACTCTTCAAAAAGGTCCTTAATTCTATTATATCTAATTGATAGCAGAAGATGAGAACTTTAACCATGGGTGAGCAAATCATCACAAGAAGCCATGAATTCTTACTGCCTCAACACTTCATGGAAACGTAGGCCCACCAAAAGCATAATAAGGTAACTCACTTGTCATGAAAATTGTTCCATGACATGAATAAGAGTTTCTCTTATTTAATAATTAATATGTAATTTTATTACTATAGATAACCTTGAATTTATACTTGAAGTTAAGGTTCCATGCATATAATGAAAACATATAAATATATGCACTACTACATAGTGTAACTTACTAAGAAGTTTAGAAATCCATCACAATTTGAATAAGAGATACAATATAAGGAATAAGCAAATGCAAAATTTCGACCTTAATCAATTTCATCCAAAAGAAGAAGCCTAATATTCCTATAACCATTCCCAACAAGAAAATCAATCCAAAAGCAAAAGTGGGATCCAAGAAAGATTAGTTAAGATTTGGAGATCTTTTCTCTCCTCAGATACTAATCCATGGCAACCGTGGAAGTCCTTATAATCAAAGCATCCACTTCCATTGGGTTCACACTCTTCAAGGCTTCTCCTAATTATGGTGTCTTGAAATTTTATTTTGTCCTCATCTTCAAAGAGATCAACATTTCCACTGGCTTCCCTCACAACCTAGATGTCATAATGATCAGAATTTTCTAAGTCATTACTAGACCACCTACTTCCATTGGGTTAACCCTCCTCAAGGATTCTCTTGACTATGAAATCTTGTAATCATATTTCCTCCTGATCTTCAAAGAGAAAACTTCCACTGGGCTCCTCCTTAACTTGGTAGAAGTAATCAAAATTCTCTTATTCTAAGTCATCACTACTAGGTTTGCCCTTGTCAAGGCTTCTCTTAATTGTGAAGTTGTGTAATTCTATTTCATCCTCATTTTTAAAGTGAAGACTTCCACTGGGCCCCCAATCTTGGAAGTCGTAATGATCATAATTCTTTGATTCTAAGTGTTAGAATTTGGTGACTCAAATTATTTTTGGTTTGACCCAAAAAGCTCGCGATGTAACATATGGTAAAGATAAAATTATGAGATTGTTTGGGGGTGTAAGGGCTTTGCCCCTACGACATGGACTTGTTTTGTTAGTTACTCACATATGCACACACACATGTGTGTGTGTGTGTGTGTGTGAGGATGATGATGATGATGATGTATAGTTTTAGGGTTATAATGATGATTATGTTTCTACTATAGCCGCTCACAACTCTCCCCTCTTGTACCAATTTTTGACATAGTGGATCTTCTTCTCCTTTGCTCATGGTTTTTCCCCTCTAGAGTTTTCCATGTAAATCTATGTATTCTTATTATGTTTTTCTTATTGCCTATTCTTGTTAGTTTGCAACACTAAGTCATGAGTAGACTACCTACTTCCACTAGCTTCACCCTTGTCAATGCTTTTCTTGATTATGGTGTCAAGTAATTCTATGATATCCTTATCGTTAAAGATAAGACTTCCAATGGGCTCCCCTTTATCATTAGATGATCTTCTTCTACCAACCTCCTCCTCATCCTGGATATTGTGATCCAAGTCATCGTCATATTATCTGTTGCATCTAAAGTAAATAATTGCAAAGGGAAACATTTCATGGTTTGCTATAAGCCAAATAATCTAACGGTGGGGATGATAGTAATTAGAATTGGATTGGATGATTAGTGTATTGTCATTATTCACGTGTTCATCACTATATACTAAACCAACCCCACACCTCCTAATTCAAAAATGAAAGTGGTAGTTCACAAAAAATTTAGCCATGACTTAGTGACTTGATGCCAATCGATGCATGGATGAAATGGTACATAAAATAGACACACGTGAGTTGACCCAATCCTTATATTACCACGAGGTGGAGAAGGGTTCTCATTATATAAGATGGGAGTCTAGAGACAAGCTTTAAAATATGTTAAGATACAAGTTGTGAATATAAGACCAAGAAAGCCATGTTCATCAGGAATGATGACAAGATAAAAAGCACAACCCAGGAACTTGGAATTAAACTAATTTGGAGGTAGCTTTCCTACTGTACTTCCCCAACTTTGAGAACTTATTCAATATGATTTTCTACTTTCGTAAACAATAATGTTGAATTAACATCTTCTTACACAATCAAAATATCACCAAACATTCAATATTTATTTTACACTTGGCCAAAGATACAGGTGGTAGTGCTTGAGTGGCCATCTAGTACTCCACAGATGCTCAAGCAAACATCAAGTAGTCCAAGGGTACTTAAGTGACCATCCAACACTCTAGTGATACGGACCACAATAAGTAGGTAGTAGGGGTAAAATTGGTATTTGAGATATATGTGATAGTTTAAGGGTTTTTTATTTATTTATTTATTTTTATTTTTATCTAACCCTATTTTTGATTGTAGGTTTATTTTTGGTAAATTTGGATTCTATCCTAATTGAGTTACCAAAATTGTGCAACAGGATCCCTAAAAGGCCATGAGAAAATATTTATTTTATTTCCTTACATGTTTTTATGTCTATATTTGTTTTTGGCATGTGTTTGGCCTAAAAATGGATATTTTGGTATTCTTAATTATGAAATGATTTTTCATGTAATTTTTCCAAAATAGTTTACCTATTAAATTGTAATGTGCATGGTTAGACAAGTTATTTTAGGAAATTAATGAGTTGGAAAATGATTAAGAATTTACTTTCCTTTTCAAAAATTAATTTTTATTTTATTTAAAATCCTCTTAAATTTTTTAGATTTTTAAAAATAAAATTTTTCCTTGAAGGAAGAGTTCTTAATTTTTCAAATCTTTATAAAATAATATTTTTTTCTTATTTGCACAAAATTCCAATTTGGGAAAGTAAGTTAATTTTGGGAAGTTCATGATAGATAATTTATAATTAAGAAGGTTACCAAAATAGTGTTAAAAAATAAATAGTAATTTAATGAAAATACTTTCCAAAATGGATTATTTAATTCCTTTTAAAGAAATAATCATTTTAAAATTATTTTCATAAGGAATATTTTATCCATTAAGGAATTACCATTAATTTAAAGAAAGCTCTTATTTTCAAAAAATTAAGTAGGAAAGAGCCTTACCAAAGCCCAGCCATTGTCAAAGTCATGTTGATTTGGGCTCATCACTACCCCATTCATGGATAGGGTCATAAGAATCAAGGGATATGAACATTCCATATGGATAAGACTATACATGTCTATAGTGGGAGGAACCATTCTAACAATGAGGTTCTTCACTTAGTAGCATTGATGTTAAGGGCAATGATTGCACACTTAAATATAATGTGGTCAAATCGCCTACCATAGTTCCACTTGCATAATTCAAGAGGTAAATAGATAAGGTATGCTAATCTTGCCTTAAATATCGTCCATGGTTAGGGCAAAAAAAAAATGATTTGAGAAAGTCTCTAACTAATATTAAGGTCATGACCTACCCATTGTAGGCTTGATTTTTATGATACCTTGCAAATGGATAGTCCTAAGAGCTTTACTTTTTTGCTAAATTTATTTTTGCTTTGTGTGAATGCTCAGTTTTAATTAATGCATGGGTTTTATTTTTGTTACAAATATCATGTCTTATAATTTGATTAATGTCATTCTCATAACTAATGAATTGAGTGGATCAAACAATGTCGATTGGAAAAAGGAATTTGGACATGATACTTATTTTAGAGGAGCTAAAATGGGTAATATAGGAATTTGCTCCAAATCCTCTTAATGAACGATCCGTGTAAGAGGAGAGGGATACTTATCATAGTTGGCATAAGGTAAGTCAAAAGACTAAGTGTATCGCACTTGAATCTTTGGATAATGTGCTATTGTAGGGAAACCTAGATTTCTCTATTTCCTATCCCAGGTTCAAGTTAGGTACATGAATACTCCCTAGGACTCTAGATCCTAGCAACAGAAGCATAAAAATACAACTTTTATTAGCAGGATCTAGAATAACAATGCTCTAGAAAGCTTTACCTATGATTTAGATATTCCCAAATCAATTTTGCATGGTGAAGAAGAGTTTAATGTATCTAAAAGTCTTGTACACCTAAGATCTTCCATGTGATGGCTCTAACCATAATTTTGGCACTCTAAAGGGTAGGCAGTAAGAGGGAGAAAGCTTTAACTCTCATGCTCTACATGAACTAATGTTCATGATATAATAAGGTAATGTTATCACCTATCAAGATTATGTCTCCAATCCTTAAGCAATTAACATTCTCTAGTTCTGATAAGCATATGTCAAATTTCCACTATAGAAAATTTTATGACCATAGTCTTCTAGATCACATGTCCTTTGGATCACCCAATGGGGCACACTATCTTAATCCCATGAGATATCATGGTGCCTTTATTGAGAATAACTATTATCATTATCCTTCATCAATATTGACCCAATTCATAGGGATATGTGGCCATCTTAGGGTTTCACCCATAGGTTAAAAACTCTTATTGATTTTAGCACATGCTTAATTAGTGAATCATGGAAACTAATATCCTTATGTCATGATTCACTATAGGTCATGTCCAGTGTGCATCACATATAGTAATGTACTCATAATGAGAAAACCATCCTGATGACTAAGATAAGTCATCTTTCCAATTAAGAGATAGTGTAGCACAATCTTAGATGGATTTCACAAATCCATGAACTGATTGTAGACTACTCATCACTTTGTAAGGACCCCATGACTTGGATCTTCTATACAACTCCAAGTCATGTACAATGTAAGTGATGTGGCCATATATGCTCAATTAATGTATATGGGATAATAGAGAGAAACAAATAAATATGAATAAATAAACTTATAAATGAATCTCTATCTATTACATCATGTAATTCTTTCTAAGATTCAATCATAATAGTTGCAACATTAACACATGTTTATGACAACAAGTTATGATATTATCCTTTGTTTACATTAGATGTTTGGTGGTCAAGTTAAGTTAACTAAATAAATTGTCCCCTTAGGTCCATCATAAACGCTAAGATGTTAGAAGGAACTCTTGTTAGAGATTGTATGATCTGTATGGTTTCTACCCTTTTGGTGTATTGACATTGATTTAAGCATGTAGCCCATGTTTCTTACACTGTACATGACTTGGGTGTATTAGGAGTTGCACAAAAAATACAAGTCATGGGCCCCTTGTAAGTAGATAAGTTGTCCATAGTTGATTCATGAATTTAGGTAATCCAATATAGACTATAGTGCACCACCTCCTAATTGAAGGGATGTCTTGTCTTGGCTATTGGGATGAGTTTCCTATGGTGAGTGCACTAGTGTATGTGATGCACATTGGACAGTACCTACAGTGAATCATGATGCAAGACTATCAATTGTCATGATTTCTCAAGTTGCTATACTACATGGACTCTCAACCTTAAAAGGATATTGAGTCTATGCCAAAATCAACAAGAGGCTTTAACCTATGGGTGAGACCCTAAAGTGGTCATATATCCCTATGGATTGGGTCACTGTTGATGGAGGTTGGTGGCAACAAGTATTCTCAATATAGGCATCATGATATCTCATGGGATTGAGATAGTGTGTCCTCTTGGGTGATCCAAAGAACATGTGATCATGAAATATGTGGCCACATCAATTCCTTTAGTGGAATTTGACATATGCTTATTGAAGTTAGAATATGTCAATTGATCACATAATATGTATGATCTGTAACTCAAGGATTTAAGAGGCAATCTTGATAAGTAATAGCATTGTCTTGTTAGATTATGAACACCAATCCATGGGGAGTCTGCATGTAGTAGATAGTAAGTCACGGACTCGAACACTTAGTGTCTCATTGTAATATACATAGGATACTAGAGTGCAATAGACTCTCTATAGTGGGATATTGAGTCAATTTTAGAACTTGATTATGAGGGAGCCAGTACTCCTATGGGTCTCAATGGTCCCCGTTCTGAGCTCATATTCCTTGATGGCACGATTTATGAAGGTTGGATGGGTTTTTAGTTCACTTTTGTGCATAAAGGGCATTTTGGTAATTACACAAGGTTGCACAGAGATAAGTGAATGGTATCTCTGGATTGGGCTAATTGATTAATTAGGTCTTATATGATTAATTAATCAATTAACAACCTTTTTAGGTTAGATTAAGTGACCTAAACCTATGGTGGGCTTAAGTCACTTAAGCTTAGTAGGAAGGTTATAATTACCCCTTTAGGGATTAGGTTTCTAGGTTTGGTCATTCTCCATTTACAGTCCAAAAAAAAAACCCTAGCCTCCACCCTTGAGATCTCTACCATCTCAGTGCCTAGAAATAAGGAAGAGTTATCGGGCGGAAGATCATGGTGTTTACGAGATCCATTACGACTTTAGAGTTATCTACATCGATTAAAATCGATCCGAGAACATCTGAATCAAAGGTATGTGATTTTATTCTCTATCTATGTTTTCTATGGTATCCTTATTGTTTTTGAATACTTGTTTATCTTTTGCGATAGATTTAAAGAGCCTATGATAGATTTGCATGCATCCTACACGATCTAGGGTATGGGAACATAGTAATCCGAGCTTCCCAACAGGTATCTTTAACAAGATGCACGTCATTGGAGCTAAAATTGATGGGGAAAACTAGGATGACATGGCCGAGACCTTGCCAAACTCTTGCACATAATTCAAGCTCAACTATATTATGAGTCAATTAGTGATGAGCTTACTTGGACTAATGGGGGAACTCCAAAAGGATGAGAGGATTATCAAGGACCAAAAGCACATTTGTATGGTAGTCAAGAGTTCTTTAGGTTCTTTTTTTAAGAAGAAGAAGAACAATCTTGAGACCACAAAGCAAAAGGGAGAGTTCAAGGCCAAGAGGAAGAAGAGCAAATGGTAAGGTAAGAGCTTCATTTGTGGAATGAAAGGCCATTGAAAAAGGGAGTGCTTAGTTTTCCTAAAGAAACAACCAAGTATGCATCATGAGCTTTTAGTTTAATTATGTTTAGTGGTGTATTCCACCAATTCTTGGTGTATAGATTCTAGGCTCATTGACTATATTTGTAATTCTTTATAGGGATTTCAGCTAAGGAGAAGACATAATAATAGGGACACGTACCTAATGCTAGCTTCTAATGTGAGGATTGTGGTGTAGGTAGTAATAGTTTTTACGTACCTTTATCCTAGATAATAAATATCTTCTAGAACTCAAAGATTATCTTTATGTTCTCTAGGAATAATTTAATTTTGATTTCTATATTATATAAACTAAATTATTCAATATTTTTAATAATAAACAAGTTTTTGTTAAATTGAGTGATTTGTTTATATGCTTAGGAATGCTAATAGATAATATTTATTTTGCATCTCCATTATCCATTTTTCCAAGTAATGAGAATAATCATATCTCACTTAGAAGAAAGGAACCTAGCACTAATCAAGCTCAACTTTAGCACTTGATCCTAGGTCATTTTAAATTTAAATAGGATCCAAAGATTGATCAATTTTAGAATATTGCATTCAGTAATTCTAGAAGATCTTTCGGTTTGTGAATCTTGTATAAAAAGTAAAATGATGAAGAGACCCTTTACTGCTAAAAGATATAGAGCCAAAGAGTGTTTGGAGTTAATGCATACTGAAGTGTATAAGCCAAAGATAGTTCCCCATAATTTTGGAAGATTTAGTTGGTCGAGCTTGAGCACCCTCAAAGTGTGCGCTTGATTCAATGCTTGAGCGCTTGAGCAATTTTTTTAAACCCTTTTTAAGAAACCATTTTGTAAAGTTTTAAAAACTCGATCCAACCCAAGCCATACCTACCATTGGTTTGTCTTTTCCAAACCTTTCTAAACTTCTGTGTCATCTCAGTTGATAAATCAATAACCTCAGACCTTCAACTAAGAGTAAGACACAATCTAGAAAGATTTGAAGTTCAAAGGAATGGAACAAAATTATCAAGCTTGAACTACATAGCCTAATGTAGCAATACAAGGAATTCCAGGTAGAAAAACAATAACTCAAAATAAAATAAAATAAGATAAGATAAAATAGAACACACACAACTATCAAGATAAAATCCTTTCGCCAAGCACCCCGTAATTAATTCCAAGAAACCTTCAAAACTACTAAATAACACTGACCTACCCACTGCTATGAACTTACTGTAAATATGAATCTAAACCAATAACAAAAAGGTAGAAATTAAAGAATTCTGTCAAATATTCTTTTATAAATCATTGTCAAATCCCTTTTGTCCTAAAGAAGCAAATTGATCTCTAATATATGAAGTACTTAATTCCACTGATTTAATGCTTCAGCATGGAATTGAAAATACTATAAACAAATTCACCTCTTCATCAAGAGTGATACCTGCACGTACTCTCTACTTCCTCTATTTCATTTTCTTTATCTATTTAGGCTTATGACCAAAGATAATATCTATCACATAAACTCAAATCACATCAACTAGAGCAATTATCAAATAGTTCAAGTACGTTTCACTTAATGGCATATAACTAATAAGTAGTTATTACTAGGAAAAATAAATATCAGATAAAGTTAAATGAATTTTCTTTGAACTCAAAGCCCATAAGCCAGTGCATTGATGAATGGATTGTCCCTTGAGTGGAATCATGGCTTGAGTCGTCTCAATGTGTTAGGGGCATGAGTCCTCGCTAGAGCAGGCACTTCCACTGGGTCCCCTCTCATCAATTTCTTGAATAAGGAGAGTTGAACGGGGAGGAGGAGGTGGAGAAATGTATTGGATCATTGTTGGGTTGTTGTCACTCACATCTTCACTGCTGTATACTAGCCGAATCCCACACCTCTTAACCACCAGGGCCAAGTTGTTGGTGAACGTCATAAATGCAGCCTCAAAGTGATTCACTTCATGCCACTTGAAGGAGCTGACAACTGGTGCATACCCCAGCCAAAGGTGATCTGACTCGATTAATGCAGGCCCAGAATTAACATGGAAAACATTATCATAGTAAGCAGCAGCGGAATTTTGGAAACCGAATATACAAAATAAGCTAAAAACGTTACAATTAGGGTCGTGACTGGGCAGGGCATCGAAACCAAGGACAGCAGAAAGTGCAAAACCCAGGAAGTTACTATTAAACCAATTTGGAGGTAGCTCTATATTTACTTCATGCCCAGAGCTCTGATAGCTGAACCAATCTGGTATTTCACTTCCAGGAACAACAGTGCTGAATTCAATGGTCACACTCTCTGGGTTATCCTGTACATGAGAATCCTGATGATGTTGAAACTGTTCTCTAATTGTTTTCAATAAATAAACTTCAGATTTCTTGATAGTATAACAGTGGAGCCACGTGGTACTCATTTTTCATCAATTTCAACTGTATGATATTACTGCATAATGAAAATAATGATATCAGAGATAGAGAATGAACTCACCCGAGCATATCTAGACCTCTTCTGAGTTTGAAGAAAAGTTGCCAGAGCCTGCAACATGGACCCAATGTTGTTTTGATAGGTTTTAATTTTCAAACATTCACTAAAAGAGACATGTCTAAGAGACGAGAAGAGTGACTGGTTTGAGATTGTTTCTAATGACATGCAATTATGTGCATCTATCTCCTTTATGCTTGATGGAAGCTCCGACAATGCTTGAAGCCTTCTGCAATTTTGCAACTTAAGGCTTACAAGCTGAGAAAGTCGACTCATGCTTGAAGGCAGGCTAATAAAGTTATTCCCACTTAAATCCAAATTTTCCAGCGAAGATAAGATTGCAAGGTGACTCAGGTCTGCTCCTTCTGATATATTACAGTCTCTCAAATTCAGTTTTTTTAGAGAGCCCAAACCTGACAACGGAGACAATAGAAATTTGCTGGAATTTGAACTTTTTCTTGGCAACAACGTTAACCATGAGGCAGATGGTGGTCCTTTACATCCATTAAAGGATAATACTTGAAGGTTTCTCAAGAGACAAATAGAGGAGGGTAGTGCACTTATAGCAGTTTCATCTGCGTATAGCTCCTTCAACTGTTCTAAGTTCCCAAAGTTCTCCGGAAAATTTTCAACTTTTGAGCAACCAGAAAAAATAAAAGTTTCCAGAGATTTCAGCTTACAAATGCTGTTTGGAATATTCTTCAGCATTTTGCAGTCTCTCAAACTCAAGAAACTAAGCTTGCCCAAAACTCCAAGGGTTGGATGAACTTCACGCAAATACGTACACCCTGTGAGAGATAACTTCTCAAGATTGCTGATCCCTGAGAAATTCGGGGTCTCTACAAGATATTTGGAGTGACTGAGATCCAAGAATTTTAACTTTTCAAGAACCTGAAATGAATGACAAGTAGCTAGAAAAATTAGCTTTCACTGATATTGCAAATTATTAAAAAAATGAATAAATTATAATCATACCTTGATTCCTTTCCAAAGTTGTTTAACATAACTACAAGGCAGGCTGAGGTCAACAAGATTCTTGGGGCTAAAATCATGTGGCAACAGCTTCAAAGGATATCCATGTAAATGTAGATACCTCAATTCATTGTAATGAAATTTAAAATCCCGAGGAATATGCACTTTACATTTCCTTTTACTAGTACATTCTGAGTTTGTCAAGGGGATATAGTCATAGAATTTGAGCAATCTAAGCTTATCCATCCCAGCAAAGGCCTTTGTTGTAAAGTGTATCTCTTCTATACCAGACAAGTTTAAAAATACGCCTTCAACTTCTTGTGTTCCCTAATAAACAAGTAAAAAGGATTAGTGAAAAACATGCAAGATAAAGGATTTTTCTAGAAGTATATAAATATATAGTTACTTAAACAAAATTAATATGTTGTATTTTTCAATCTAAATCTTTGTCACAAAAAAGTAATTGATGAATTAGGTTCTCACCGTATTTTTACTTAATACATGATAGGCATCTTCGTAAATCCATAATCTGCTGCGTTTGCCAGGCTCTTTAGGGCTTGTTTGGCGAATGATTTCCCAACCCATTTCTTGGAGTGAATCATGCATCACTATTTTGTCATTGTTGGAAATAGTTATAAGAGACTTATCAATGAGACCTCTTATTCCGCTAACTGCAAAGAAGCCACAACCATCTAATATTTTTATCACATGTTCTTTATCTTCACCTTTGAAAAAACACGCGATATCCAAAAATATGTTTTTCTCTTTGTCATCCAACCCATCATAACTTATTCGAAGCACTTCTTGAATTCTACCATGAGGAGTATCTTTTAGTTTGTCTAACTCACTTCTCCATTCATGTTTGCTCATGCTAAATAAAAAAGAGCCTAGGACTTTAAGAACTAATGGAAGCCCTTGAGCATATGTTGTTATACTGTTGGAAAGCTCCATAAATTCGTCAATAGCAATTTGTTGTTTTGAGGCATAACGTCTAAGAAACTCAATAGCTTCAGTATGAACTAATTTCTTAACCTCATAGACCCTCACTCCATGTGACATTAATAAACGCTTATCCCTAGTTGTGATAATGATTCTACTTCCTTGTCCAAACCAATCATGGCTTCCAACTAAGTATTCAAGTATATTTTGATCATGTACATTGTCAAGAACAATAAAGACCTTTAGGGAGCAAAGCCTTGCCTTTAGAGAAATTGGCCCATTTAACTTTATATTTTCATGTCCTAGAATTTGAGAAAGAAGCTTCTCTTGTAAACCTATTAAACCTCGTTTTCTCAAATCTTCTCCAACATCTTCAAGATAGGAGCAACCTTCAAATTGACTAGAAACTCGATTGTAAATAGCTTGTGCAAGGGTTGTCTTACCAATGCCACCCATGCCCCAAATTCCCACCATGCGAACATCAGTTGATTCTGTACATAATAGTAATTCCATTTCTTGTATTTGGGAACCTATTCCAACCAGTTGGTCCTCAGCATCACTCCAGGGCGTACTAAGCAATTCATTCAAGAGCATGGACACAATTTCCTTGATAAGAACACTCTCATCCCTGCCATATTTGAATCATAAGCATGTAGTAAGTTCACTAACCCGTGAAAATTAAGACAATAAAAAAAAAAAGAGTAAATAGGATGTGTTTGATGTTATTCATTTTAGCTGATTTTTTTTTTTTGAAGATACTCATAAGTTTTTCATGGTTTTGTCCTTATATTTAATGAATGCATTGGCAAGCATAATTTAGGACTCCCAAAATAACAAATGAAACAAGCTCTAGAAAATTACTTATTCCGTGAATCCCAGCCAGATATATTCCCAACTTCAGATAGGGCTTCCCTCCAAATATGCACTTTCTCCATATTCTCCTTCATATTCTCTTCATGTTTAGCAAAGGCTTTTCCATAACTCCCTTTTTGTTTCCGTACATCCGAAGGATCTACCTGATAGAAAATGGGCAGCACCACCTGTCTCTTGGTTTTCTTGCATTCTAGTATCTTTACGAGCTCCTCCAAACACCACCTTGAAGATCCATAGTTTTCTGATAAAACTACGATGGAAAACCTTGACCCTTCGATTGCTGAGAGAAGTGCCGGAGATATGATTTCACCTCTCCTAAGCTTGTCAGCATCAATGAAAGCATTGATTCCTTTACAGTGTAAGGCATCATAGAGATGGGCCGTAAAATTATTGCGGGTGTCTTCTCCTCTGAAACTCAGGAACACATCATATTTCCACTGAGAATAAGAAGTGGCCATTAGAGCAGTAGAGATGAATTCTGGGATTTGAGTTCTGATTTCTCGATTATCCTGTAGGGAGAAGGAAAAAAAAAGTGCTTCAACCGATCTATTTAATTCCAAACACTACAGATGAAAACTTCATGACAAATAACGTTAATTCTTTGAATTAACATAACAAACTGAACAATGAGGATAAATTTGTTTAATTGTGAAGAAAAATAAGAAAACCAAAAAAATGAAAAAATCAAGAACACACTTTTCAAGCTTTAAGATCACACCAAGAATCCAGATGCTGAAGAAATCAAAGCTAGTGAAAGATTGTCCACTTGAATAACTGAGAGATTTGGACTTGCTGAGATGGGATTTAAGTTCTGATTTCTCTATTAACCTGCACGGATGGAAAAAATGCTTCAACTGATCTACTCAATTCCCAACACCAACCAGAAAAATGAAAAAAAAGCAAGAATACACTTTCAAGACTTTAAGATGACGCCAAGAATCCAGATGCTGAAGAAATCAAAGCTAGGGGAAGATGATTGTTCACTTGAATAACTGAGAGATTTGGACTTGCTGAGATGAGATTTGAGTTCTGATTTCTCTATTAACCTGTGCAGAGAAAAAAGAAAGTGCTTCAACTGATCATTCAATTCCAAACACCACAGATGAAAACTTCATGACAAATAACGTCAATTCTTTGAATTAACAAATCAAACTGAACAACGGGGATAAATTTGCTTAATTGTAAACAAAAATAGGAAAACCAATAAAATGAAAAAAGCAAGAATACACTTTTCAGGCTTTAAGACGACACCAAGAATCCAGATGCTGGAGAAATCAAAGCTAGGGGAAGATGATTGTCCAATCACAAGAAGAAGAAGAAGAAGAAGAACCAATTGAAGAAGAACAAGAAGAAGAAGAAGAAGAATAACCAATTGAAGACGTAGCAGCCGTTAAAGAAGAAGAAGAGGAAAAAGAAGCAGCAGGCAATTTGGAAGCAGAAGTACATCCGGTCTACCTTCTAAGCCAATTTGAAAGCAGAAAAGTAAAGTGAACTCCAATAAAGAAAAGTAGTGGTGTTAAAAGAAAAACCAGCTGGATCTGAGTCCAAGCGTTGTTTTCACGTTTTGGACTAAGTCCAGGGGTCAAAATGCAATAATAATAATAATAATTAATATATATATATATATATATATATATATATATATATATATATATATATATATATATATATATATTTCAAATTTATATTCAAATTAACTTTTTCGATGATACGTAAAAATCATTTGATATGTAAAAATCATCTCATAAAAATATACATATTTTTTAAAAATTTTTGTCAAAGCTGCAACGAGGCTTTATTTTTAAATTGAAACTTCATTTACCAAGTAAGGCTTTAGTTTTTAAATTAAAGTAGCAATTAATAATTGAGGTTTCATTTTTTAATTAAAACCTCAATTATCAACTAAGGCTTCAGTTATTTTTTTTTTACTTTAAAATTTAATTAAAAACTATTAAATTATAATATATTATTAAAATTAAAAATGTATACTTTAATAATAAATTATTTATATTTAATCTTAATAATATAGTATTACTTCAACAATCATAATTAATAAAAAAAATATATTATAAATGAATATTTTATTTATTAATAAATTAATAATATTAAAATAATAAATTTATATAAGATATAAAATTATATAATTTATTAATTTAAGATATTTAATTTTTTATTTTTTAAGATATTAATTTATTTGTATTATGATAAATTTATCTTTATCTTTATCAAAATAATAGTATACTCTTAAATCGCAGTTAACAATTGAGGTTTCAATTAATTTTATTTTTTTAACTTTCAAATTTAATTAAAAACTATTAAATTATAACTTATTATTGAAATTAAAAATATATACTTTAATACTAAATTATTTATATTTAATCTTAAGAATCTACTATTACTTCAATAAACATAAAATTGATAAATATAACAAAATAAATAAATATTTTATTTACTAATAAATTAATAATCTTAAAATAATAAAATTATATAACATACAAATAAAATATAAACTTTTATAATTTATTAATTTAAAATATTTAATTTTTTATTTTTTAATATATTAATTTATTCGTATTATGATAAATTTACCGAAATAATACTACCTACTTGATTGGGTTGTTGAGCTTGGAGGTGCCTCATATAATCTTGAAGTGCTTTAATATCTGAAATGGATCTTTTCTTTTCTATTTTTTTTTCTGATTTTTTGACTTTTTTTGTGTGTATGTGTAAAGAATTGGGCCTGCCATTTGCATAGAAGACTAGCCATAGATGAAATGAAAATAATAGTAATAATGAAGTGATGGCATTCTTCATGGGGTGTGTAAAATCTCAGCAACTTCTTTTTCTGTTTGAGTTTCCTGTAGCAGTTACAGCGTTTGGTTATGAAGCAGTTCAACCATACAAAGAAAACAGGGAGAGGATTATCACAGGGAACACAGAAGCATTATGACAATCAATTTTCATTATTATTATTTTTTTTCCCGAAGTTCAAGCTTTCTTGTAAGTTTTCAATAAATTTCCAACATAGTGATATTTCCAGTGCACCTTAAGGCCTTAATAACCAAGTCCAGAAGGCCAAGAACCACTGTTGTAGCCCAATAAACAAATTAGGAGGCCTAACTCATGCTATGCCATCGCTAAACACATGAAGCAAGTTATGAAAGATTTGGAGCTTTGTATTAAATCTTTCATTTGTATTACAGATTTAGCCCAATAAGCAAAGTTTTGGCGAACAACTTCCATACCCATACAATGTATTAAATCTTGCATTAATTTGGAGCTTGTTATTAGAAATAGTTATGAAAGATTTGTCAAGAAGAGTTCTTATTCCACAAGTAGGGAAGAAGCCATAACCCTCAAGTATTTGTTAAATTATCTTTATCCCTTAAAAAAGCATGCAATATCTAGAAACATGTTTTTCACTTTATTGTCTAGTTCATCGTAACTTATTCGAAGTACTTGATTGATTTATGGAACATGAGTGCCTTTTAGCTTGTCCAAGTAACTTTTGCACTCAGGTTTCTCCATACCAAATAAAGAAGAGCCTAAGATTTTGAGAGCTAATGGAAGGTTTTGAGCATAAGCAATTACTCTTCTTGATAGCTCCATAAGATCATCTTCTAGATGTTTATGTTTTGAAGAATAATGTTTAAGGATCTCCATGGCTTTATCATGATTTAATTTCTTGATCTCATAATAGTTCACTAAATGTGAAGTTAACAAATTTTTATCCTTACTTGTTACAATGATTCTACTTCTGTGCCCAAATGAACCTTGATTTTTAAGTATCCTAATATTGCTTGATCTTTCACATCATTAAGCACAATAAGGACCTTTTTGGAGCAAAGCCTCATCTTGCACCCTTTCATATTTAAATTTCCATCATCCACTAGTAAAGAAAGAAGTTTCGTTGTAAGCCAATTCAACCTTGTTTTTTGAAATCTTCTCTAACATTTTGAAGAAAGGCAGAGCTTTCAAATTGATGAGAGACTTAATTATAAACAGCATTAGGAAGTGTCATTTTACCAGTGCTAGCCATGCCCCCAAATTCCTACTTTGTGAACATCAAATGACTCAATACAAAGCAAGGATTTCACTTCTTTTATGCAAGAACTCATTCCAAGTGGGTTTTTGTCATCACTTGAATATATACTAAACAATTTATTTGAAACATTGGCGATGAATAAGTTTGATCATTAAATTTATATTATATTATATTAATAAATCTACATCATGATACAGTATCATTAAATTCACATTATTTGATAATATCATACATTAGTTAGGGATGACAAGTTATTTGGGTAATCCATTTCACCTCGCCTTTATTGGGATGAGTATGAAATATAAAAATCAGATATAGGTTAGGCTTGGGGATATTTTAAAAACTAGAATCGGGTTGTCCTAACTCACCTCACCCAACCCCACCCCGAATATAAATTTACAAAATTATCCTTCAACTACTAGTAAAATGCCAAAAAAATTCCTAGTATTTATGTACTTCATTCTTCACATTTGCCCTAATTTTGACAGTCACTTCTTCTTCTTTCTCTAATGCACCACTTAAAACCTTATCTCCAAGATCAATGCCACTTCTTCTTCCTCTCTCACACCAATTGAAAGACTCTGAAATCAATTCCATGTTGCTCATGCTTTAGCCTCAGCACCCAAAACTCCTTTATCACAACATCAAACTAGTCATAAGCCACATTGTTCCTACTCACCACTCGGTCATACCCATCATTGGCATCTTCAAGCTTCCTCAATCTCCTTGCCCTAAATATGTGCAACATAAAATATTGTTTTTAATAAAAGAAAGTTTTTTTATTATTTATAAAAATTCAGAAAAATACATTTAGAAAAATCCAAAAAAATTGTTTTTAATAGAATTCGAAAAATTGTTTTTAATGACATTGTTCAAAAAATTTTTTGTTTAGTGAAAATTGTCCAAAAATTGTTTTGTAAGTAAAGTTGTTTCAAAAATTAATTTTTAGTAAAATTGTCTAAAAATATTTTTTTCAAATGAATTCTTTTTCCTTAATTAAAATGGGATTAAAAGTGTTTTTCAGAAATAAAGAATTTAAATTTTTGTTTTTCTTTTTAATTAAATTTTTTTTTGCAAATAAAGTTATGTCATTTTAAATGATTTGTAAAAATCACTTTTTTAAATGAAAATGAATCTAAATACTTTTGTAAATAAAATTGTAAAAATTCACTATTTTCTAGTAAAAGCAAGTAAAAATAATTTTTGTACCCAAATTAAAATTTCGTAATAAGTTCTTTTGATACAAAGTGTAAATAACTTTTTTTTTTTAAAATTGAATACAAATGAAATTGAGAAAATAGATTGATTCTTTTTGTAAGTAAATAAATTGAAATCACTAATTCAAAATCATTTTTAATAAAATCCTTTGAAATTTCTTTAAAACTTTTTTTTAATATCTTTTATTTATTTAATTCAATAAATCGTTTTGCATAATTCTCTCATTATTTATTTTGTGTATTTTTGTAATTAGATTTCATCATTGTTTTTATGTATATTGATTTCCATCATGACTTGTATATTGATTATTTTTCTTGGTACCTATAATTAATTAATTAATTAATTGTCACAATTCCCTTAATTCGTTTAATAGAGGCCGTATGTATACGGGCTTAGAGGGGTGTTACGGCTCACCACCGTACCTTCCCAATAAGTAACCTGACCCCCAGACCTGAACTTGGTTTTTTACAGACCTGTTTTTCCTTCAGAAGTCGCACTTAGAGTTTTCTTTCTTATTTTTTTTTTCCTTCAAAAAAATAATAAAATAAAAATAAGTGGTGATTCCGAATCTTTTTCTAAAAATCAAATTTTTACCAAATAAAATAAAAAACGAGTTTCGTTATCGAGTGAGAACGCATCGAGCAAAATGCGGGGTCCATAACAATTTAATAGTATTAAGTATTAAATTATTTATTTTATATTATTTTATTTTTATTAAATATTAATAAGGTGAGAGTCATGTTAAAATTGTATTTGGTTATTTTAAAAAGTAAAAAACATAAATTATCTAAAGTTTGAAACAAATTGCATTCAATATTAATTCAGAAAAACAAATACCACTTAGACTTTTGCTAAAAGTTGGTATTACAAATATGTCGTAGGATAAAAGAAAGTAAATTACAAGAGATGGAACCCACCAAAAACTATGTAATTGACTTAGACTTGTACTTCTTTTCTAAAATTTTCCAATACTAGTATTCATGTGAGTAAGTTGTACGCCCAACCTCATAAAAATAATGATGAAAATAGCTTACTTCAAGGATGCATCCATGAAGTTGTTGTCTTTCTTCTAACACCCAACTTGCTCTCTTTCCAAGCACTTGCTCTTAGAAAATAATTGAGAATATAAAGAGGACTTTCTACTAATAGCGTGATATAAGATAAAGTAAATTACAAGATATGGAACCCACTAAAAATTATATAAATAACTTGAACTTTAGATTTGAACCTTTTTTTTCCCATATTTTTATAACATTAGCTAGTTTTCATGTGAGCAAGTTGTCCACTAAGCCTCATAAAAATAATGGTGAAAATAGCTTAATTCTAGGATGCATCCATGAAGTTGTTGCCTATCTTCTAACGCCCAACCTGCTCTATTTCCAAGCACTTGCTGTTGGAAAATAATTGAGAATATATAGAGGACTTCAACATCTATTAAAAGCGTGTTATAAAATATAGTAAATTACAAGAAATGGAACACAAAAAATTATATAAATGACTTAGACTTGGATTTGGACTTTTTTTTTTTCTTCATATTTTTCTAACACTAACTAGTATTTATGTGAGCAAGTTGTTTACCAAACCTCTTAAAAATAATGGTGAAAATAGTTTACTTCAGTGATGCATCCACGAAGATATTGCCTTAATTTCTTTTCTTGGTCAACCTACTCTCCTTTCCTTCTCCTTCCTAGCACTTGTTGGAAAATAATCAAAATTATCGACGTCAGTAATGTTTTTCATGTCCAAAGATAGCTTTTTCACTTTCACAATAATTTTAATATTTTCTTTTAAGTATTAAGGGATGATTAAAAAATTAATTAGACAAATTTCAGTTTGAAGACAAAAATAAATAAATCCTCATTATTTAAGAATTTTGAGAGATATAAAAAACAAATCATGAAATATTTAAATAGTCTTTACTCATCAAAATCATTCTATGGATTAATTAAAATAATTCTAATAATAAAAACAGAACAATTAAATCATGCCTAAGTACTTCTCAAATCTCCATAAAAAAATTAGAAATTATGAAAAAATAATAATAAAGAGAGTGTATTGAAAAATCAAGATAGTTTGTTGGTTTTCCAAGGCCATGAATTTAGATTTTAGAACCCTCATAAAATTTCTTCCCCTAAATACAAGGTCATAAAATTTGGAAGAGAACACACTTAATCCATGATACAAATTAACTCTAAAGAGCATATTAATTACTCCCCCTAAATGTGAGGTCATAAGCTTTAGAACAAATAAGCTCCTCTTAAATCATAGACCTAAATTCATAAAGACTAGTTAATAAGGAAAGTCCTAAATATTATTTTATTTTTAAAAAAAAAAACTCAAAGACAACTAAAATAGGAAAGTCCTTCTCTAAATATTTTATTTAAAAGTATTTATAAAAACAATTAACATGCTATTATTTTATACCATGAGAAAAAAAAAAAAAAAACCAATACCAAAATTGAAATCTTAAAATAATGGCATGTCTCCCCACTTTTTACTATTTACATCTAACACTTCTACCATTTAAATTCAAGAGTTGAGTCTTAAAACATCCTTTTGTTTTACTCCACTAGGCATCTCAAAATAATGATGTAAACTGTACCGAAGATATAGACTTGGACTTTTTTTTTTTTTTTTCCATATTTTCCTAGCTCTAGTTAGTATTCATGTGAGCATGTTGTCCAACAAACCTCATTAAAATAATGGTGAAAATAGTCTACTTTTACTTCAAGGATGCATCCATGAAGTTGTTGCCTTTCTTTTGACACCCGACATGCTCTCTTTCCAAGCACTTGTTGTTGGAAAATAATTGAGAATATTTAAAGGACCTTGGACATCTATTAAAAGCACATTATAAGATAAAGTAAATTACAAGAGATGGAACCCATAAAATATTATATAAATGACTTGGACTTGGGCTTTTTTTTCCATATTTTTCTAACACTAACGGGTATTCGTGTGAGCAAGATGTCCAAGTGTAAAAATTAAGTGTTAAAGCCTTTAAGAGGTTTGAATCTTGAAGAGATTGTGTAAGAGTCCATTGGAGTCGAAATCCAAGTGTAAGAAAATTGGAATCTTGATTGAAATTTCAAGTTAGTGGAACCCTCACTCGGTTAGGAGATTGAGGAGAGTGGACATAGGCAAGGAAGTGTCGAACCACTATAAAACCCGAGTTTGAATTCTCTAACTTTATCTTTTTTTTTTATTGTGCTTGAACTTGTTGTGTTGAAAAAGTATTTAAAAAAACCCAATTCACCCCCCTTTTTGGGTATTTTTCTTAATTAAGCAGAACCTTTATTTTCTCAGATTCTACTTTGTGGACCAAACCAATTAGGCTTTCTTGCTAAAATTTCTAACATTGATTGGTGGTTCACATTATCAAGAACAATAAGGACCTTTTTGGAGTGTAATCTTGCCTTTAACGAAGTGGCTGTCACATCAATATTTTTATCCTTCAATTTGCTTGAAAGAAGTCGCTTCTTTAAATGATCTTCACCTTTTCTTACTCTCAAATCTTCTACATTGGCAAGAAAGCAACAACCTTGAAATTTTTCGGAAATTTTTTCATAAATAGCTCTAGCAAGGGTAGTCTTACATCAGTTGACTCAAGACATAATAGTGATTCCAGTTCCCTTATGCAAGAATCCACTCCAACTAGAAATTGGGTATCTTTTGAAGGAGCACATTTTAAATCTTTGGAAATATCTACCACAATTTCCTCAATAAGTTGAGCCTTAGGCTTGCAATTTGAATTTGGAAAAGGAATAATGGTAAGTTTGGTAACACATACATGGTTTAAAAAGTTATAAATTTGACAACTTATGAGGAAACTCATGGATACTTAGTCATATTTATTGCAACTTTAGAAGGAAAACAAAAAACATGATCAATCAAGTATGCTATGACAGTTAAGATATAATTGATCAGATTTCTCACGCAAAAATAAATAATCTACTTTGTTGACAGTAATTGTTATAAAATGACCAACTTAAACTATATTGTATCTAAAATCTAGTTTTTATTTATCTTGAGCATGCATGATATGATATGCTTAACAATAACCAAATCTATTGAAAAAGACAAACAACACTCCAAGTTTATCCACAATCAAATATATAGAAAAAGAAAGGGACAAAGGTCTATGTATAATTTGATTAAAAGGACTACAAGGTTCAAATTAAAGGGACAAAGGCCTATATATAATTATCAAATGAAACAAATGAACCGAATCTACCAAAAAGCCTCTAGAGGATAGATTTGATATTCTTTTAATGCACAAATTATTATTACTTTTTTTGGTTCCTTTTGAATTTTCTTTCACTAGAGATATAATTTTGCCCTTAAGCATTGTTGGCTATGACAGGCAAGGGTGATGGTCATGCTGACACAGAGAGAGAGAGAGAGAGAGAGAGAGATACAAAATAAAAATAAAAAAAATAGAGAAAGAAAAAAGAAACAATTCAAAAGATTGAGCATATCCATAGTCATTGATGAATAGGACTAATTATTCGTTTTCCGACATTTTATGGTGAAGACTGATAGGATTGTTTACGCCGAAGTTAGTAGAGTATGGAAAAAATAAAGTGAAAAAGGGTCTATGGATACTAAATGACCACTTATGGCTTCGCCAGCAATTTTGATGGTCTTCTTAAGAACCGAAGCATTAAATTCCTATGAAACGTCTAGGAAGAAAGCCAGGACTCTAAAGTAAACGAAGTCAACATCTTAAAATATTTCTTTTCAATTTGTGGGGCCAGCATTGCTGTCAACATTCTCAATTTTTTTGTATTTTTAGGGCTAGCTAGCAATTGTCTTTTCCTTTGGAATTACATTATAGTGGGGTTGGTATAAATAAGGACAACTCATCATTCACACATTTCCAAATATCAATGGTTTGATTTTCGCTCAACTTTTTATTTTCTTTCTTTTCTTATTCACTACTACTACTCCATTAATTGGTACAACGTCTTTCCTTATTAACATTCTTTTTTTATTTACATTCTTTTCTTATTAACTGGAATTCACTTTTCCTTACCCTCTTTTTTTTTTCTTGTTAATTTATGTATTAAAATTGCCCAGAGTCACTTTTCCTTTATCTCTTTGAAAGAATTATTTTCTCTTGCAAAAATTTATCTTTTATATATTAGGTAATTAATTTATTTTTCTCTGCTTCTTTCCACGTACCCCACATAGTTTCCCTAGCCACTCAATGATGCATACAATAGTTGGAGGATCGTATGGGAGAATACAAACCTTGATCTCTTAATTTCTAACTGGAAGCCCAGAGGAAGTTTCATAATGATTTTTCTTTTTTTCTTTTCTTTTTTTAGTAAATGATGTAATTAATTGTGTCATACTAATGAGTGTTTGGTGAACTAAATTAATAACTTAAAGTGAGTTAATAACTTAATTTAAATCATTAAATAAATTAATCATATTTGATAAAATAATTTAATAATATGACTTAAAGTAAAAAACAACTTTAAGCAATAAATAAAAACAGTTAACTTATTCTCAAATTCATATTTTCATTTTACCTTTTTATCCTTATTTATCTTAATTACTTTCATGATTTCCTTTACTATTCTACGACTTCCACTATTACTCAACTTTCTTCACTCTAATTATATTTTATGAGGATAAATACGTCAATTTGTTGATTTATAATAAATATTAATCAACCTTAATACTTATGTTTTTTAGTTAAAACCTATGACTTAATTCTTACTTTAAATATTAAGGTTGTTTGATAAAATTAACTTAAATTTTATGATAAATCATCAAATTGACATATTTATCCTAAGGTAAAAGAGGTCGAGTAATAATGAAGGTCGTAAAGTAACAAATAATGAAGGTCGTGAAGTAACAAAAGAAATCGTGAAGATAATTATTATGACAAATAATGATAAAAAAAAAGGTAAAATGAATATGAAGACTTAAGAATAAGTTAATTGTTTTTACTTATTGCTTGAAGTTATTTTTTTATTTTAAGTCATACCATTAAGTTATTTTACTAAATATATTTGATTTATTTAATAACTTAAATTAAGTTATAAGTCACTTTAAATTATTAAGTTGGTTTATTAAACATCCACTAAATTAGAGATTTAAAAAAACTAATTTTATTTATTTATTTAAACGAGATTGTTGTATTTAAAAGTTGTTAGGTGAGTTCATGAAGCTTGGAATATTTTTGAAAAAGGATTGATGTTTCTCATAAAATTATATATAAAAGATTTGAATGCGATTCTATGTATATATAAAAACATTATTATATTAAAAAATTCTAAGCATCTTTGAACAAAGGCTTCAAAAAAATTATATGAAAATAACCATTTTGTATCATTCACAAAGTCTTTGTATTTTGTATTTAATATTGCTTACCTATTTTCACTTGAAAAATCTTTGTATTTAATATTGATTTCTTGAAGTCGTTGTGTGAATCGAGTTTATGATAGATCCCATTTCAACGGTCTCTTTTTCATGATAAGAAATTTTTTGAACTTAAATAATCACAAGCATCTTTGAATAAGGACTACAACAACTTGGTGGTGCATGTGCCTCTTGAGTTGAATTACGTCATCCACGACATCTTTAAACAAATATTTAAAAAGAATAAAATAAATTAAGGAAAAAATTATCATTATCATAATATATATAGAATTCTTTGAGTGCTTTCACACGTAACAACCGGGCCTCAATGGATCCGTCCACAAGTATTGGCTTCTTTAGCAACAAGATCTATCAACTAGAGTTCGTACAACTTAGATCTCTCTGTTAAACCTAGCGTATTTCCTTCTTCCATTATGGCTTCTTCTTCTTACTGGAAGTATGATGTGTTCCTTAGTTTTAGATGAGAAGATACCCGATATAATTTAGATAGGCTTCTCAAGAACCAAAGCATTAAATTCCTATGAAACTTCCAGGAAGAAAGCCAGGACTCTAAAAGTAAACGAAGTCGACATCTTAAAATATTTCTTTTGAATTTGTGGGGGCCAGCATGGCTGTCAGCATTCTCAATTATTTTGCATTTTTAGGGCTAGCTAGCAATTGTCTTTTCCTTCGGGAATACATTATAGTGGGGTTGGTAGAAATGAGGACAACTCATCATTCACACATTTCCAACTATCAATGGTTTGATTTTCCACTCAACTTTTTATTTACATTCTTTTCTTATTCACTACTACCACTTTAGTAATTGGTACAACGTCTTTCCTTACCCTCTTTTTTTTTTCTTGCTCTCTATTAATTTATGTATTAAAATCTCTCTGCTCACTTTTCCTTTATCTCTTTGAAAGAATTATATGTAAGAAGTTTACATGTTATATTCGATTTCAATGAATTTGCAACATGAATCAAAACTGAAAAGACTAAGAATAGTCTATTTACCTCCAGCCATTGTAGTCGGTTTCAAATCCTTGATTTCCAAACTCTTATCTACTTTTTTTGGATGGTGTTTCTAAAGATAATAATAGTAGCAGACGAGTTTGGGGCCATTTTTAATATCTTTATAATCGTGGCTTTCATCATACCACATTGCTCTTGCCACCATGTTGAGCAGTTGCTGGAACGTGCTCCTTAACCGCAACGGAAGAGAGATGGTGGAGGATGTGGTCAAAGTGCTGGACCACATCATGAAGTGTTGGACGATGTGGTGAATGTGTATTTAGCTAACATTCTCCCACTTGGTCCACACCTTTAACCTAATGTCCTATCCCAATCCATCAATTATCCCATTAAATAACAAATACATGAATCATGACGATAAGTCCTCTATTTAACGAGTGTTACCTTCCATGTATTACAATGTACTCATTTCTTAACATTATATTTTATGTGGCAATATTACTTAATGAATAAAGCCTATGTTCATTCTTGGTCCAATGAAGTCTAATTTTCTCAAAATTAAATAAAAGTGCACATCAATATGAGAAAACATCATAGTAAGAGTTTATACAATAGAAACTACATAAGGGAACTAAGTCCCATGTTCACTACATTATCCTTGAATTTCAACGGTGGCATGCCCTTAGTCAAAGGATCAATGATCATCAATTTAGTGTTAATGTGCTCAATAACTACTTTCTTTTCTTTAACACATTCTCTTATGGCTAGATAGTTAATGTCGATGTGTTTGCTTCGACTTCCACTTTTATTGTTCTTCGCCATAAAGACTGCAGTTGAATTGTCGCAATATATACTCAATGGCCTAGATATTGAATCCATAACTCTAAGCCCGGAAATGAAACTCTTAAGCCATACACCATGTGAAGTTGCCTCAAAACAAGATATGAACTCAGCTTCCATAGTAGAAGTAGTAGTCATGGTCTGCTTAACGCTCCTCCAAGATATAGCTCCACCGGCCAATATAAAAATGTATCTAGATGTTGATTTACGTGAATCAACACAACCAGCAAAGTCTGAATCTGAGTAGCCAACAACCTTTAAATTGCTTGTCCGTCTGTACATAAGCTTGTAATCTTTAGTTCCTTGAAGATATCTCATCACTTTCTTTGCAGCTTTCCAGTGGTCCTTACCTGGGTTACTTTGATATCGTCCTAACATTCCAACAACAAATGCAATGTTAGGCCTTGTGCAAACTTGAGCATACATCAGACTTCCAACTGCATAAGCATATAGAATGTTCTTCATTTGTTCCCTCTCAAGATCGTTTTTCGGGCATTGGTCCAGATTGAACCTATCACCCTTCACTATAGGAGAAACCCTGGATGAACAATTCTTTATCTGAAATCTCTCTAAAACTTTAGTGATACTAGATACTTGAAATCTGTCTCTATGGATCTTAATGCCAATGACATAAGATGCTTCACCCATATCCTTCATGTCGAAATTTTTAGAGAGGAATTGTTTCACCTCATAAAGTAAATCCTTATCATTAGTTGCAAGTAAGATGTCATTCACGTATAAAACAAGAAAACAAACTTTACTCCCACTGACCTTAAGGTATATGCATTGATCCATAACACTTTCTTCAAAACCAAATAAAGAAATTATGTTATGGAATTTTAAATACCATTGGCGGGATGTTTGTTTTAAACCGTATATGGATTTCTTAAGCTTACAAACCAATTGCTCACCATCACTAGAGGGGAATCCTTCAGGTTGTTTCATGTAAACCTTTTCCTCTAGCTCTCCATTAAGAAATGTTGTTTTCACATCCATTTGTTGCAATTCCAAATCAAAGTGGGCTACTAATGCCAATATAATGCGCAAGGAATCTTTCTTAGATACAGGAGAAAAGGTTTTCGTGTAATCGATTCCTTTTTTCTGAGTGAAGCCCTTTGCAACAAGTATGGCCTTGTATCTCTCAATGTTGCCTAATGAGTCTTTCTTTGTCTTAAAAACCCATTTACAACCAATGGTTTTTGCACCATTAGGCAACTCAACAAGGTCCCAAACATCGTTGCACTTCATGGAACTCATCTCATCCTTCATGGCATTGTACCATAATTTTGATTCTTTACAACTCATGGCTTGTGAAAAAAATTCGGGATCATTTTCGGCTCCTATATTGTAGTCACACTCTTGTAGATACACTACATAATCATTAGGAATTCCTGACCTCTTAGTTTGAGTAGACCTTCTTAAGGTTGCACCAATATCTTCTAAGGAAGTATGAGGTTCAACTTGTTGTTTAGAAGTGTCAGGCAACTCCTGATCAACTTGATCTACTAGAATGTTGTCAACAGCTTGTGGAACTTCAACGACTGGTTGAACCTCAGCGATTGTTCGTTCTACACCCGATTGTACTTGAGGGGTGTTATGAACAATAAACAATCTATCACTTAAAGTGGAAGGTTGAGACTCTGTATAATCAATATCAGAAACTATGTTTTTGAATTGATCGCTCCCACTGACCAAGTCATGTTCAAGAAATTTAGTATTTCTTGATTCCACAATCCTAGTGCTGTGAGATGGATAGTAAAATATGTACCCCTTAGACTTTTCAGCATATCCAATGAAATACCCATTAATAGTCCTTGGGTCCAGTTTCTTCTCTTGTGGATTATAAATTCTCACTTCAGACGAGCATCCCCAAACGTGCATATGTCGCAAACTCGGTTTCCAACCTTTCAATAACTCAAATGGCGTCTTTAGGACAACTTTGGTTGGAACTCGGTTTAATATATACACTACTGTCTTAAGTGCTTCAGTCCACAAGAATTTAAGAAGTTTTGAGCTGCTAAGCATATTCCTCACCATATCCAATAAAGTTCGATTTCTTCTTTCTGCTACACCATTTTGGTCTGGAGAACCAGGCATGGTGTATTAGGCAACAATCCCATGTTCTTGAAGAAACTTCGCAAATGACCCAGGTGATTGTCCATCTTCCAAGTATCTACCATAATATTCTCCACCTCTATCTGATCTCACAATCTTAATTTGTTTACCATATTGTTTCTCTACTTCTGCCTTGAAAACTTTAAAGGCTTCTAAAGCTTCATTTTTGTTATGAAGTATGTAGAGATACATGTATCGTGAGAAATCATCTATGAAAGAGATGAAGTATTTCTGACCATGAGAGTCCATGTCAAGACTACATATATCAGTATGTATGATCTCTAGCATGGCAGAACTCCTAGTAGCACCTATCTTTGACTTGTTGGTCTGCTTTCCCTTAATGCAGTTCACACAAGTCTCAAAGTCAGTAAAATCTAGGGTACCAAGTACCCCATCATTCACTAATCTTTTGATTCTATCTATGGAGATATGACCTAATCTCTGGTGCCACAATGTAGAGGAATCCTTATTTACAACACATCTTTTAATGCCAGTTTGGACATGTAATGAATTATGAGTGGTATCATTTTGTAAGAATATGCAATAAAGACCATCAGACAAAATACCATTCCCAACACAATCAGATTTATAAATCAAACTGAAAGATGTTTCTGAAAAATGAAAGGAATATCCAAACGGTACAAGTCTAGAAATTGAAATCAAGTTTCGTGAGAAACTTGGCACATAAAAGGCCTTTTGCAATTCCAAACAAAACCACCATTTAAAGTTAAATCCAGAATCAATCCACCATGTGTTGGTATTTACATTAACCATATTAGATTCATAACAAACAAATGAGGTAGGGTTACCTTTCTTCTCAAGCCATTTCTAAAATTTCAGACATTTATTCTTCACGTGTCCTTTCTTTTTACAGAAAAAACACTTTTCGTCTTTCTTAATGTCAGATTTGGGAGGAATTTGTTGCTTCCCTTTTTGACTGGCTTGAGATTTTCCTTTCTTTCCTTTCCTTTGTGTCACCAACATGACACTTTCTCCTTGTTCCATCAATAACCTTTCTTCATCTTGAACACACATGGTCATCAATTCATTGATAGACCCCTTATCCTTATGTGTGTTGTAAGAGATTTTGAAAGGTCCATACTAAGGCGGAAGAGTGTTAAAGATAAAGTGCACCAAGAACAATTCAGACATTTCTACCTCGAGCTTCTTCAATTGAGCCACTATGTTCCTCATCTCCATGATGTGTTCGCGTACACTTCTTATACCGGTGAGCTTTAGGGATGTGAACTTCATAATCAGGGTGCTTGCCAAGGCTTTATCTGAAGTGACGAATTGCTCGTCAATAGCCTTGAGCAATTCGCGAAAATTCTCATATTGCTCGATCGAACCACGTATCCTAGCACTAATTTTTATCTTAATTTACATGACGCTAAGGCGATTAGATTTCTCCCAGCATTCGTACAACAGTATTTCATCAAGTGTGCTGGTATCAGTGATCTTATGTGGTTCATTTTTCCTTATGACATAGTCTATATCCATGCACCCTAATTGAAGAAGAATTCTCTCCTTCCATATTTTAAAGTTATCTCCTCTAAGTTTGGGAACCTCACAACGAATATCAGATATGCTAGGTAAAACTGCATAAAATGATTACAAGCTTATTAAAATTTGAGCTTTAATATAAATTCATGCTTTACCAATGTAGAACATGCTTAAAATTGAATCTAATTTTATTAAAAATTGTCGGTGGGCTAAATCTTTAATTCAATCAGATTAATTATATTTATGATAGACTTTATCAAACTATTTTATTGAATTATGAAATTTATTATGAATATAGTTTGATATTTTTTGTCTATAATCTTTATGATAAACCTATTAAATTAATTCTTCCTAACTCCTGTGGGTAAATTAGGAAAAATTAATATGAATATATTATCCTAATTAATTATATAAACATAATGAAAACCCTGTGGGGTAAAATCATCATATTTATATAATTAATTATAATTAATGTCCATAATATGATCCTTATTTACTTAATATATAATTTTTATATAATTAAGGATGATGTGGCTATTCCTTAATTATTTAAAATCATATGGTTTCACTAGACATTAAAACTATATGATATAATTTTAATATATCTAACTAAATTTTAGGCAACAATTGCATGCATTAAAAGCTACAACTTTAATTTAGGCTACAAACATATAAAGCAGTATATAATTATTTATTTTGCATGTATAAAATTTACATGATAATTTTAAAAATAATTTAAAGGTTTTAGATTATGAATGAGTGCCTAAATCCAAATAAAACACAATCAATTCCATGCCCAATATAATTAAAATAAAAAATTCAAATCGGGCCAAAAAGTGCTTAAACTGGCCCAATTTTTACATTTATACATGGCCCAACATTTAATGCCTTTTATTTTTCCAAAATGGGCCACTGTCCATGCTTTGAACCTAATGGGCCCAATAGCCAGTTATATAAAGGCCCATAACCTTAGTGGAATCCCATCTTTCTCTAGATTCCTCACCATTTTAATATCACCTGCAGCTAAAACCCAAGATCCTATTTTTTTGCCACCTCATGGACTGCTTCAACACCAGCAGTGACATTCTCGCCACCACCCATGTGGACTGCACCCTTGCCGGATGCAGTCTAAGCCATGAAGCCGCCTGCATCACATGGGCAGGCCAGCTTCACGCTGTGGCTTCTTGCCGCCTCCATCACTAGGCAGGCCAGCTGCCTGTAATGCTTCAACGTGGCATGCGAACAACAACTTACAGCCCCAAAAAATGGTACTTCTAATGGTGTCTGAACGGCGCTGCAAATAGCACCTCCAAATGCTCGAAAAGACAACTGAAACGGCGCTGCGAACAGCGCTTCCAAGGGCGCCTTGAACAACGCCTGAACGACACCTTCAATGGCACCTGAACGGTGTTGGAATGGCGCTGAGATGGTGGCTGAGGCGCACCTTAAATGGAGCCTGAACAATGCCTAATAATAGCGCTTGAACGGCGCCTGGTATGGCGCTTGAAACGCGCCTGAATGGCTGCCTATTGAACACCTGAATGATGCCTGCAAACGGTGCCTGACCGACGCCTGGTATGGCGCCTGAAGCGCATCTGAAATGGCGCTTGAAAATGGCGCATTAACAGCATCGCTGGAGCGCCTGAAAATGGTGTTTTTAAACGCCTGTAATGGTGTTTTATGAAAGAATGATGCCAACTATATGGATTTCCACCAACAGCAATCGTTTAAATAATTATCAAGAGATCATAAAACAAGAATTTTCATTCAGAATCAATACAAAGCAGTGGTAAGATTTAACATGCTCTGATACCAAATGTAAGAAGTTTACGTGCTATATTCGATTACATGCTATATTTGATTCCAATGAATTTGCAACATGAATCAAAACTGAAAAGACTAAGAATAGTCTACTTACCTCCAACCATTATAGTCGTTTTCAAAACCTTGATTTCCAAGCTCTGATATATTTTTTTTGGACGGTGTTTTTGAAGATAATAATAGTAGTAGACGAGTTCGGGACCATTTTTAATATCTTTATAACTATGGCTTCCATCATACCACATTGTTCTTGCCACCATGTTGAGCAGTTGCTAGAACGTGCTCCTTAACCGCAGTGGAAGAGAGATGGTGGAGGACGTGGTCAAAGTGCTGGACCACGTGGTGAACGTGTATTCAGCTAACATTATATTCCCTTGAAAAGATTTATCTTTTATATATTAGATCATTAATTACTTTTTCCCTACTACTTTCTACGTACCCCACACGGTTTGTGGGACAAGAAGATGACTCTTTTTAGCCTCCCTAAGCCACTTATGCATCCATACAATAGTTGGATCCTATGCGATAATACAAACCTTCACTTCTTAATTTCTAATTGAATGCGAAGAGGAAGCTTATAAAGATTTTTCTTTTTCTTTTTCCTTTTAATAAATGATGTGAACGGTTGTGATATGCTAAGGGTATTTGGTAAATCAAGTTAATAACTTAAAGTAACTTAATAACTTAATTTAAATTATTAAATAAATTAAATATATTTGATAAATAACTTAATGATATGAGTTAAAGTTAAAAATAATTTTAAATAGTAAATAAAAACAATTAACTTATTCTTAAGTCTACATTTTCATTTTACTTTTTTATCCTTATTTGTCATAATTGTTTTCATGATCTCCTTTATTATTCTATGACTTCCATTATTACTTGACTTTCTTTATCCTAATTATAATTTATAAGGATAAATACATCAATTTGATGATTTAAAATGAATTTTAAATTAATTTGATGAAACAACCTAAAAATTAAGTAATAAGTTTTAAGTAAACAACTTAAATATAATTTAAAATCTTAAATCATTAAGTTTAACCAAAAAACCCATAGACTTATTTTATTAGATGATGAAGATTTAATGGAAGTAATATTTGTGCATAAATTATAAGCTCATCAAAATTTGTCAAAATTCCCTATATATCAATTAAGAACTTGTGGTTATCATTTATCTATCTGTTGTTCAAAAATCAAGTTTTAAGTGTAAGAATCTTCTTACCAAGTTAATAGGGTGTTTGATAAAATTTAATACTTATTACTTAATTACTTAAATTAATTTTAAATTAAATTATGTTTAAATAGTTGATTTTAACCTTATATTTTATTCTTGCTTTAAGTATTAAGATTATTTGATACAATTAACTTAAAATTTATTTTAAATTATTAAATTAATATATTTATCCTCATAAATTATAATTAAGGAAAAGAAGGTCGAGTAGTAGTGAAGGTTATCACTACACATTTGTAGAAATTGAAGGAAAAAAATTGAAGTCAAACTTTTTTTTAATCTTACTTTGTTCCCTTTTATTTTTTTCATTTTCCCCACAAACTTTTCTCAAACTAAATCCTAATCATTGAAGCTACTAGTACAATTTTGGATGATAATATTAATGGGTAATATTTGTGTTATTAAGACATTCGACTAAATATGTCAATCCAAATATGACACGAATAATAATTTAGTTTAAAACATAAACTTAAATAAGACTTAATTGTTGAACGATGCCATTTCACCCATTTAATAATCAAGTCATTTTATTTAATGATCAGGTTAAATTAAATCTTAAATAAAACTATAGGATTAATCTCTCTACTTGACATATTTATGACTAATTGACTTATTTATTTGAAAGAAAATTTAAAATAAGTCAAATATGAGTTTAATAGTTTAGAGTTATAATTAGGTTAATAAATATATAAATATGTCAATTTAGATCAAATTTGTGTTATGCATATTAACTCAAAAACAATTTATTTATTAATTGATTTATGCAAGTTGATATGAATTTGAATCAAATACAAATATACTCAACCTAAACTCGTAAAAAGTATATTGGGGGTTCAAGACATATTAGCAAATTATATCAAACTTTGTCACCCATTGGTCCAATATATAAGGTCAAGGGTAATACGATGGGCCTCAGGCCTCATACAAAAGGGTCAAGGCCCAATATTAAACGTTACAAGGTCCATCACAAGGTTCAATACTCAAAATTTTAGTCCAATTCCAAATGCTAAAGGGTTAGTTAAATGTCAACCCCTAATGTAAAAATCCATGAGTCAAATGGTTTTAAAAACCAGATCAGACCAGTCAGTTATGGTTTGATTTGGTTCAATGGGTTGAGCCGTCCAAGGGTTGGATTGGCATCGAATTGGGTGAATCGGCGATTCGACGAGCAAACTGGACGAGCTAGCCAATTCCCTCTGAATTGCACGATTCAACCCATTTTTTCCCCCTATCATCAAAACAACGTCGTTTTGATGCTTTTGACCATGAAGCAACTTCATTTAATAACTATAAAAGCTTCCTTTTTCTTTCCCCCACCCAGCTGTTGCAAACCCTACCCATCGTCCTTTCCCACAGCCTAGGCCACCACTACCATCTCTCCACCCAGTCGCCGTTGGTGCTGGTTCCACTAGACCCGCTTGCCATTGCCGCTGAGGACCCCCTCTCCCCCAACTGCTGCAAATCCTACCCACCGTCCCTCCCTACAGCCCAAGTTGCCACTGCCAACCCCACAACCCAGGCTGCCACTGTTAGCCAGTCGCCACCAGTGCTGGTTCTACCAAACTCGTTGGTCGCCACTGACAAGGTCCTTTTGGTGGCTGTGACGGTAACTTTTCAGTTTTTACATTTAAGTTTTTATTTTTCTACTTTAATATTTAATATTTTTACATTTTATATTTAATATTTAATGTTTTAATTTTTGTCGATGTATAATTTTTGTTGATTAAAATGATAAAATTTATTATCCTCATTTATTTATTACATATTGAAATTTTAATTTATTGAAAATTTTGTTGTTTTATTTATTATAATTGAAATTTGAATATTTTCATATTTTATTTTTAATTTTTTTAAATTTTAATTATATATAAAATATATATTTATGACATACCACGATTTGACCACCAATTTGTGAACCGATCTTTTCAGTTTAACGATTGCTTCAACTGAATCTCCAAGCTCAACTCCAAATTCAAAGCATCTAAAAGCAACAAGTTTCAGGTCCAAAGATCAAGGCTGAAGGTCCAATGCCCAATGTTACAAAGCCCAATACTAGGACAAATCTGATGACCCAAGCTTAAGATTGAGGTTCGAAGTCCAATAAAGCTCAAGCCCATCCTACAAAGTTCAACGACATCAGACCCATTAATAAGGTTTTGATCTAGGTAGTCAATCTAGCCCATTGCTCAATTTCCAAAGCTTAAAGCCCCAGACACAATCCTCATTCCTCATACCTCAGATTTTCAATTTCCAAGCCCAATATCTGAGGTCTTAGACCTAATGTTCAATGCCTCGTGGCCCAATGCCGCTTGTGCTTGCTATTCTTGGACTTCTCAGATTATGATGTAAATCTTCATGTGGGCCACTCGAATTCTCAAAAGTAGAGTTGAATTGGATCATTATTGTATTGTTATCATTGCCACTGTTGGTGTATACTTAAGGATGAAAATATCGGTAATCACGGATATATTGATACTTCGATTTTACGGATATATCGGGGATATATCGGCGGATATTCTGGAAAAAAATATCGGTAGACTTAAAATTATTAAAAACTTATGGAAATGTAAGGAAAACCTCATAATAATATAATTAGAAGTATAATGGACATTTTAAAGTTGTTTTATTGAAAATTTTGATATATATATATATATATATATATATATGACATAATTTGCGATATTAGATGTAATTATATCATGTCGATCTATAAGAAATGTTAATTTTGTAATTGTTCTCATTATAAAGTCACATAAAATACTTTATTTCATTAAATATCAATAATTTATACACGTTAAATTCATTAAATAAACATATTTCATATTCAAAATATACTAGTTCATGTTAATTAAATTAATTAAATAATTTAGCTAAGTTAACTAGTTTAATTTAATTCTAAATGTGAAAATAAATCACAAATAATCATCTAAAATAAACATATCAATTTATAATTAAATAATCAAATTAACCTAAGTTAATTCAATAAAAATATAAAATATAATTACAATTGAATGTAAAAATAGCATTAAATCATCCATATTGCAAACATACTAATTAATTGAAAATACATGAATTAATTATAATTGCAAACAAAATTAATTACAATTTAAACCAAATATACCTTAAAATGATTAAATAATTGAGCAACCTTAATAAAAATTGGAGTAATGAGAGAGCAAATGAAGAATGAAGGCAAAAATGAATGAAATAGATGAAATTTGGGCTATTTATAGAAGAAATTTGGGCCAAAATAGCCATTGGAACATTAATTTACCTTTGAAAATCAATTTTGGCCATTGGATAAAAAACTGGGAGCAATCTGGCCGTTGGATCACTAAATTACCATTGGAATCATTTCTAGGCCGTCAAATCAACACGGGCGTGATCTGGGCCATCAGATCACGTTGCATGAAGGAGAGGAAATATCGCTAAAAAATCAGTGATATATTGTTGATATATCTTCGATATTTTTTCACCAGATGCGATTTTTTCAAAAAATCTCTGATATATCACTGATATTTTGGCGGTATTTACGAAAATATCTCTCCTCCGATTTTTCTCCATGAAATATCGTGTCGACCCCTCCTGATACATGATATATCACCGACATATCATCGATATATCCCGACATTTTTCTCTTTGTGTATACTAAACGAACAAACCAAATATTTGCTACACATATCAATCTAGAGAGCACTTATGAACTAACAGACTTTTATGTAATTGGCCTTCTACTCTAAGCTATCTTTACCTCATCGATGTGGAGAAATTCATATAGATACTCATGGAATATGCCATCGTAACTCCTTAATCAATAGACCATCCAAAAAACATACATAATAAAGTAGTATGTTTATAATACAAAATTAGTAAAATAATTGATACTAAGAAAAATTTTCAATTATTAGTGCATGCTAAGCCTAAGTGATATATAGGAAACACAAGTCACATCCTAAGTAAGAAGATGCGGTCAGATTCAAAACAGAAAACAATGGTATAGATGAACAAGGCCCAAGAAGGCAATGCCATTCTTGAATGCATCTGCGAGTGTCAGTGGGTCCTTTGGATGTGTGTTGGGGCTTGAATCATGACCAAAATAAAGAAACCTAAAGCTTGGCTACATCTCAAGCATTGCAGTTGTGTGAATCATTTCAGGGCCCCTTTCTAGACAAGATGCAGAATGTGCCAGCCACACCTGTAGTCCTTTCCTCTGTAGGAACTTCGACAATATGAAAACAAACTGCATCATGGCATTGACATCATTGGCTTAGATCTTCAAAGAGGACACTTTCACAAGGGTGAGATGGACTACTGAACAGGTCAAAAGTATTGGTATGACCTATGTACTTAATATTAAATTGATGAATTTAATGTGCACTACAAGTATACAAGTATTCATGGGGTGTATGCAGATATCATTATATATCAGGGTATTTGTTGGTAATCAAGCCATACAATATGCATGCTAGGAACTTTTTAACTAAACAATTGAAAATTATAGCCAATGTACAGACTATAGGATTAGCCCTTCCGAACTTCTAGCAGCTACTCCTCCTGTCACACCAAATGCAGATTCCAATTGAGTTCAAATCCTCCATAGCATAACCAAAAGAATATGGATGAACAAAAATTGACATTCATGGTACATATCCCCATTAGTTATACTTAGTATTTAAGTAGAGTGTTGGGCCACCAAATGATGTACTTGATGCCCACGCATTATCATTCACTATGGTAGCTATCACACCCTTGAAATTCACACTAAATTTTTCACGAGTGCACGGTGCTAAGGACCCTTCCTTAGCCAACCTTCCTTCCCAGCGTTTAGAAAAATAGAGTAAAAGCACAACAAAAATAAATCAACAAGGACACAAACATTTATAGGAAAAATTTCCCAACTTGTATTAATTCACTTTACAAGACAAAATTGTTCATCTGAACCAGAGTACAATGCTGACACCCAAGCATTACGAGAAGAACCCCTATCCCAATCTTTCTTCCTCTATTTCAAGGCTGCAGGAGCCCTTTTAAAAGACTCAAGCTGTAGTTACATATTTGAATTTCCAAATTCAAATGTTGGAGCCAACTTGGTGGTTATGCAACTAGCCAGAACCGCTCATAACTGCCTTGCATAACCACCCACCACCCAGATAGTGGCCTGCACATGCCACCAACTTGCACTAGCCATCATCTCTTCAACCAACTGTAAGTCAATTGGATGCTTGACTTGATCACCTGATGCCTTAGCTAGCTACACTGCCATCTCCTCAAGCCTTGCTCACCAAGTTGTTGGAGAGTCCTCCTAACAAGCTGCCTCCTTCCCCACAAGGTGCCTTTTGTGATTGGGTGCCCATCAGCATGTCTTTGATCAAGGCCTTCTGATTTAGGCAGCATGCACCAACCAGTTGACCAAGTGTCTGGTGCATCAGTGTGCCTTCCCCACACTGATGTGTGAGCCCATGCCATGTCTAGGTGCCCATGGCTTAGGCTTGTTGCTTGCTTCCCTTGTCAGGTCTAGCTTCATAGCAACGAGTCATGGCATTGCGCCCACGGCTGATCCCTCTTGGTGTACAGGGCATTGTGCCCATGTGCTATGCGTAAGCATCATGGTGCGAGTCAGCTATTGTTTGGTGCCCCATTAGACCATGGCATTGTGCCCATGGCTTCATCAGCTGGCTCACCGCACAAGGCTGAGGCGCCCTTGTGCCTACGTGGGGAAGGGGTAGGCCGCACCAGGCCCCATGTCGTTGCGGCCACAGGGTGCACACCACACATGTCGTGGAGCCCATGTGTGCATGCTCGAGTCGCGTCCGTGTGTCCTAGGCACGCCCAAGGCTGTGCCATGGTGCCCCCTTGGTGCAGTCAAGGCTTCCCTTGGTGCTCCCTTCTTTGAGTCACCTACTCCCCCCTCCCCCTTAAAGAGCAATACGGGCCGTTTTTATTGTTTCTGAAGGAAACATCAATATGCCTGAGAAGACATAATGGAATAATAAATAAATATAAATTAAAATCCTTATTTTTAATCATTTTTAGTATATAAAGGTGTGTTAATGTAAAAATTAATTAATGATCAATACTTAAGGGTTTTAAAATATCATATTTTTAAAAATAAAAGTTGATAGACTTATATATTTTAGTATTAAAATTTTAAATTAAATTTAATTTTTAGATATATATTTTATTTGAATATAAAAGTAAAAGATTTAGTGGACATTTAATAAATCAACTTAATAATTTAAAATGACTTAATAAATTAATCTAAGTCATTAAGCAAATTAAGTATATTTGGTAAAATAAATTAATAGTATGACTTAAAGTAAAAAATAATTTTAAATAATAAGTAAAAAAAATTAATTTCTTTTTAAGTTTATATCTTTATTTTACCTTTTTATCCACATTTGTCCTAATTACATTCACAATTTCGTTTGATGCTTCACGACCTCCATTGTTACTGAACCTCTTTTATCCTAATTATAATTTATAAAAATAAATATGTCAATTTGATGATTTAAAATAAATTTTAAGTTAATTTTATCAAACAATCTTAATATTTAAAATAATAATTAAATACAAGTTTTAAGTCAATAATTCGAGTATAATTTAACTTTTTATTATATAATTTATAATTTAGTAAATATTAATATATATATATATATATATATCATCATTTATTTTATATCATTGAATACATTTAAATTAAAATGAATCATAATTTTAATATTAAATATATTTTAAAATTAGACATATTATCATAATATTATTATTGTAAAATAATTTATAATACAATTTAATCATAAATAAACTCTTAAAATTTATATTTTTTATTGATACAAAGTATATTATTATTAAATATAACAAATTCTATATATAGTAATTTTTTCTTAAAAAAAATAACTTCAAAATATTTATTATTACTTATTATATATTTTTAGAGTTTTTTTTTTTAATATTTTATAACTTTTTATTAATTTTTTAAGTTATCCATATTTTATATGAAAATACCTATTGATATTTTCCTTTATATCCTGATTAAATTACAAATATATCCATCAAAACTAATATTTTTATATTTGAATATGAGTATGGTTTTTTTAAAAAAAATTGTAATCCAACTCTATCAAATATAATCTTAATATTTAAAATATCTATAAATATATAATAAAGGGTGGTTAATAAATTCACTAAATTCAAATTAAAGAATCTTAAATTATTAAAATTTAAATTTTAAAAACACACACATAAATGCAATTACTCACAATGTGAATTTGAAAATGATTAGGTGGCACAAAACAATTGTGAATCATTACACTTCTTCAATTAACAATCGACACAGCCAATATTTGTGGGTCAAAAAGATGCTTGAAACCATCATTACAATCACTTTCATCTGAAAGGCCCGCTCATCTCATAATGTGACGGGATGAAGATAAAGTGTTTATCAGATCTGAGTCCTCAACTCTCGGAAGCGAGACATCTCTATTCTCTACTCCGATGCTCTGAATTTGTAGACGAAGCCATTGACCCCCGTGAGATCAAGACAACACTAAAAAAAATCATGGGGCAAATAACGGTTTTTATTTTTTCTATTTTCACCTGTTACAGCAATTTTCTTTTGGGTCCGATAGGCAGCTGTAATATTTTAAGTATACATCACCAATTAAATTGTGCTATGTATACATTTTCAAATTTCTTAATTTATATCATAATCTCATTATTTTTTTTAACAATAATTTAATATTTAAAAATTTATTTATTTATTTATTTGTTAATAATAATCAAGATGAAGATAATTAAAATGTGTAAAAGTTGTATTTGGCCTTCAAATATTGTTTTTAGCATTTTAAGAAACTCTCTTAAATAAAACTAAAGATGAAACCATGATGAATGGTTGCTCCTTGGATTAGAAATGAAGGAATTTGAGCTTAATCTCACTCGAGTGTAGGAGGAAAGGCAAATATATCACCAATTGCCGGAAGACACGTTTTCACTTTGAAAGCAAGTGTTATACAAATAATATGTTCCTATAAGCTATTGCCTGCTTAAGACAAAAAGCAAGAGTACCAGGCCTCCGAGAAGTGTTGAGATCCCAAATGGCCATCCGAGAAGTGTTGAGATCTCAAAGGGAACAGGGAGAATTGATGAGATCCCAAATGGAGCATCGAGAAGTGGTGGGATCTGAAATGGAGCCCAATAGAAAATGCGAACAAGAAGCAAGAAGCTAAAAATAGTGATGAAAACCCAAGAACGAATCTCAATGTTGGATATGGAGGGGTTTGGCTGCCTCTCAAAGCTTTCTTGGTCCCAACGACGTGAGTCAGTAAGAAAGCATCCAATTTCTTGTGATTCTGATTGTTGCATATCTTCAAGGACCTCATGAAGCCTTCTCCTGATCATGGCGCAGGCATGTGCGTTGGTACAAGAGTATCCAATCCCTATGGGTTCTGCGTCATCAAGGCTTCCTGCAACACTGAATCATTCACATTTTCCTGGACACTGCCTCTGCTTTGGGCTTCTTTGGGGCATCTCCCGATTGTTTTGTCTTCTAATCTCCATTCATGGAGATCATCAAGGTCTTCCCCTCATCACCTTAGGAATAATACGTATCACTCTTATACTCGTCATCACTGTAGGAATAATTCCCATCACTATTAGACTCGTTATCACTGTAGGAATAATACGTATCACTCTTATACTCGTCATCACTGTAGGAATAATCCCCATCACTATTAAACTCGTCATCACGGTAGGAATAATCCCCATCACTCTTAGACTCTTCATCACTGTTACTTTTAGTGTATACAGGACAAACTCCGCAACACTTCACAATGCAGGACTCCCTGTCTGTACGAAATGAAAACTTAATGCAACTCCATTTCTCAGGAGCGAAGCCGATAAATGATGGTACATAGGCCAGCCACCAATGATCTGACCCAATTGTTATATGTTCAAGGTATTGAGTCCAACCATCAACGAAGGAGAAGGAAAATATGCCATTGGATTTCAATTTCGAATTAGGAGCACCGCATCCCAAGTCACAGTAGGTTTTCCAACCACTTGTAAGGGGCTCTTTCTCGGGCGCTACAACAGCAGAAAGAGCAAAACCCAGAAAGTTACTAGTATACCAATTTTGAGATACCTGTATATTTATTTCATGCCCTTCGCTACGATGCTCGAACCAATCCGGTATTCCACTTCCAGGAAAAACAGTGCTGAATAGGACAGGAACTTCTGGGTTTTGCTGCACGACAGAAACCATGATGATTCTAAGAGAGATCCCATATACCCTACTGTTTTTGGTAACCATGATGATCATTCAAATTTATCATCACTTTTATCATTATCTTTTTATATGGATGACCACAAAAGTAAACAAACATTTTTCTTGAAAATATGAAAAACTAGTAACAAACATTCTTATTTATTTATTTATTTTTATATATATATTCAAGTTGGAGCCATAGAGAACTTACTTCCTCAAAAGTGGAAGGTTTTATCTCGTGGTCAACACGGGCTGCCATACTCTGTAAATCACGCTCCATCCTACTTTGAAACTTGGTTAGTTTAAAGCAATTTCCAAACATACAACTTCTAAATTGTGAGAAAACTGCTTGAGGGGAGATGTCTTCCAGTGATTCGCAATTACTTGCATTTATAATTTCCAAGCTTGATGGAAGCGCTGGCAATGCTCGTAAGCTCCTGCAATTTTGCAGCTCAAGCCTCCAAAGACTACAAAGTTGATCCAAAGTCCTTGGCAATGCGTCTAAGTTCCTTGAGTTCACTTCACATTTTCCAATATCCGAGCAGCCAGAAAGAGAAAGGGTCTCAAGAAGTGTCAATTTACCAATGCTGTTTGGAAGACTCCGGAGCTTTCTGCAATTTTTTAAACCCAATCTAACAAGCTCAGTGGCATAACCAATTGAAGAAGGGAGTTCTGTTATAGCAGTTCCATCTAAACAGAGCTTCCATAAGCAGGGCATGTGCTGAGAGATATCCGAAAACTTCTCTAGCCTTGAGCAACCCTGGAGAATGAGAGTTCCAAGGGATAACAACTGACCGTAGGCTCCTGCATCTTCCAGTGATTCGCAATTACTTGCATTTATAATTTCCAAGCTTGATGGAAGCGCTGGCAATGCTCGTAGGCTCCTGCAATTTTGCAACTCAAGACTTCTAAGACTACAAAGTTCATCCAAAGTCCTTGGCAATGCGTCTAAGTTCCCTGAGTTCACTTCACATTTTCCAAGATCTGAGCAGCCAGAAAGAGAAAGGGTCTCAAGAAGTGTCAATTTACCAATGCTGCTTGGAAGACTTCGGAGCTTTCTGCAATTTTTTAAACCCAATCTAACAAGCTCAGTGGCATAACCAATTGAGGAAGGGAGTTCTGTTATAGCAGTTCCATCTAAACAGAGCTTCCATAAGCAGGGCATGTGCTGAGAGATATCTGGAAACTTCTCTAGCTTTGAGCAACCCTGGAGAATGAGAGTTCCAAGGGATAACAACTGACCGTAGGCTCCTGCATCTTCCAGTGATTCGCAGTTACGTGCATTTATATGTCTCAAGCTTGATGGAAGCACTGGCAATGCTCGTAGGCTACTGCAATTTTTCAGCTTAAGCTTCTGAAGACTGCAAAGTCCATCCAAGGTCCTTGGCAAAGCATCTAAGTTCCCTGAGTTCACTTCACATTTTCCAAGATCCGAGCAGCCAGAAAGAGAAAGGGTCTCAAGAAGTGTCAATTTACCAATGCTGCTTGGAAGACTCCGGAGCTTTCTGCAATTTTTTAAATCCAATTTAACAAGCTCAGTGGCATAACCAATTGAAGAAGGGGGTTCTGTTATAGCAGTTCCATCTAAATAGAGCTCCCGTAAGCAGGGCATGTGCTGAGAGATATCCGGAAACTTCTCTAGCTTTGAGCAACCAGAGAGAATGAGATCTTCAAGGGATACCAACTGACCGATGCTTGGAAAATGCTCAAGGTTTATGCAGTTTTTCAAACTTAAGCGAGCGAGTTTGTCCAAATCTCCAAGGGACGGGTGAATTTTACACAACTGTGTACAACCATCCAGAATCAACATCTTAAGATTGGTGACCCTTGAGAAATATGGAGTTTCCGTCAGGTATTGAGAGTGACTAAGATCCATATATTTTAAGTTTTCAAAAACCTGTAACAAAAGACAAGTGATTATAAATAATTGCACTTGATTATGTACATAACATATTATTCCCTCTCCCCCACCCCCTAAAAAAAAGAGAGTAAATCAACCATACCTTATTTCCTTCCCATAGCTGAGTAAGGTGGCTATTAGGCATGCTAAGGCACACAAGATTCTTACACTCAAAATCAGATGGCAATAATTTCAGAGGATAATGGAACCAATCAAGACACCTCAGCTCAACAAAATGAAATTTAAAGTCATGAGGAATGTGTACTTCACATTGCATTTGAGTGTCATCAGTTCTAAGCAGTCTAAGTTTAGTCATCTTGGCAAAGGCTGCAGTGGTAAATCGTATTTCCCTTATGCCAGACAAGTCGAGGCCTATAACTTCAACTTTCTTGGTTCCCTACACAAAAGCATGCAAGAAAAAAAAAACAACATTCATTAAAACTATATACATGTACAAATGGTTAAATGAAAATGATATTTTTGAAGCTTAATTTTTTTTATGAAAAATAAGTTCCTATATTTGATCCTCACCATAAGGTTTTCTAATACATAATAGATATCTTGTTGCATGCATAATCTGCTGCGTTTGCCAGGCTCGTCAGGAAAAGTTTGGCGAACAATTTCCTTACCCATTTCTATAAGTAAATCATGTATACATAGCTCTTCATCATCAATAATACTTATGAGTGACTTGTCAATGAGAGTTCTTATTCCACTAATGGGGAAATAGCCACAACTATTTAGTATATCCATTGCAAAATCTTTAGGCCAACCCTCCATAAAAAATGCAGTATGTAGAAATAGATTTTTCTGGTCATCATCTAACTCATCAAAACTTATTTGAAGCACTTTCTGAATTTCCTTATTAGGGATTTTTTTTAGTTTATTCAATGCACACACCCATTCATCTTTGCTTTTCTTACATAAAGAAGAACCTAAAACTTCAAGAGCCAATGGAAGGCCTCGTGCATAAGCAATGACATGGTCAATAAGCTCCATAACATCTCCTGAAGGGCAATCATTTCTGAAGGCATAATGGTTGAAGAGCTCAATAGCTTTCTCATCTTGTAATTTCTGGACCTCATATACAGCTTTCACACCATACGCGTCCAACAAATGTTTATCCCTAGTTGTTATAATGATTCTACTTTGTGGACCAAACCAATTAGGCTCTCTCGCTAAAATTTCTAATATTGATCGGTGGTTCACATCATCAAGAACAATAAGGACCTTTTTGGAGTGTAATCTTGCCTTCAACGAAGTGGTTGTCACATCAATATTTTTATCCTTGAATATGCTTGAAAGAAGTCGCTTTTTTAAATGATCTTAACCTTTTCTTACTCTCAAATCTGCTACATTGGCAAGAAAGCAACAACCTTGAAATTTTTCGGAATTTTTTTCATAAATAGCTCTAGCAAGGGTAGTCTTACCTAGACCACCCATACCCCAAATCCCTACCATGAGAACATCAGTGGACTCAAGACACAATAGTGATTCTAGTTCCCTTATGCAAGAATCTATTCCTACTAGAAACTGGGTATCTTTTGAAGGAACACATTTTAAATCTTTGGAAATGTCTACCACAATTTCCTCAATAAGTTCAGCCTCAGGCCTGCAATTTGAATTTGGAAAAGGAATAATGGTAAGTTTGGTAACACATACATTGTTTAAAAAGTAGTAAATTTGACAACTTCGGAGGAAACACGTGGATACTTAGTCATATTTATTGCAACTTTGGAAGGAAAACAAAAAACATGATCTATCAAGTATGCTATGACGGTTAAGATATAATTGATCAGATTTCTCACACAAAAATAAATAATGTACTTTGTTGAGAGTAAATGTTATAAAATAACCAACTTAACTATATTGTATCTAAAACCTAGTTTTTATTTATCTTGAGCATGCATGATATGATATGCTTAACAATAACCAAATCTGTTGAAAAAGATAAACAACACTTCAAATTTATCCACAATCAAATATATTGAAAAAGAAAGGGACAAAAGCCCATATATAATTTGATTAAATGGACTATAAGGTTCAAACAGAAAACAACTCTTTGAATCTAGGAAATCCCTCCTAGAAGTTGCTCTACAAACATTAATATAACTTAAAATTATATTTTCCATTAATTTTACTCTTATTTATTGTCTTTTTTTGTGATGCCCAAACCTTACTACTTGGCTTAATTTTTTTTCTTTTTTCTTTTTAATACATTTAACAAGAGTTGTACATATTGGGCGAACCAAAGACAATTTGACACATTGCGATTTTCCACTAGGTCCTAGGCATCATTCCAATCATGAAAAGCAGAAAGGAGGAAGGAAAAGACAATTAAGGCAGGGGTCTCCAACGGGCGGGTCGGGCTGGGCCGGGCCGTAAATAAGAGGCCTACGGCCCAGCTTGGGCCGGGCCTATGGGCCCGTTGACTGGTCAACGGGCCAGGCCGGGCCGGGCCATGCTAAAATGGTAGGCCCGTGGCCCGGCCTATGAGCCCGCGGGTTGGCGGGCTGGTGGGTGGGCCGGGCCGGGCCGGGCCGGCGGGCTTTTTTATTAAAGCCAAAATGAAACCAAGGAAGGGAGAAGGGGGGATTCGAACCCCTCCCCTCATGCTTATACCTTAAGGCTCTAACCAACTAACCTACATTCTTTTTATGTTTATTAATTGAGTTAGTTATATGTATATAAAAATAAAGTATATTATTTTTTTAAAAAAAATTAAAGGCTCCAACGATCATGTGACCGTTGGAGCCTAGCTCCATCCCATATTCCCATGTGACCGTTGGAGCTAAGCCTCAAACGGCCATATGGTCAATTATTTTTATTTTTATTTTTATTTTTTTATTTTTTAACTTTCCTATAAATACATCTTCTTCCTTTTCATTTTTTCATCAAATTCTCTCTATTTCTCTCTCTATTTCTCTCACATTCTACAATATTTCAAATTCTTTTATTTTTCCATCAAATTATACAATATTGTTGGTGGTGCAAAACAAGCATTGGTGGCTCCAAGAGTTCAAATTTGCTAGGAATTTCTGCATCGGTTCTCTAATTGAGTAACATACTTCACCCCTACTACTTTATTTTTTTGTTACATTTTTTTTTTATATTTATTACTTTATTATTTTTGGCATAATATTTTATCAATAATTATAATATGACAAGTGCTTCTTCATCTAGTCCATGTGATGAAATATCATCAAACAAAAAATTTACTTCAAATATATGGAATTTTTTTGATAGAATAGAAATAATTTTAGAAACTAATAAAAAAGAAATAAAAGCAAAATGTAAAATTTGTAATAAATTTCTTACTGGTGGCTCAAATGCAGGCACAAGTCATTTAAAAAGACATCATGAAAATTGTAAAACTAAAAATAATGTAGATATTAGAAATTATATGCAATTAGGTAAAAATGAAAGTGGAAATTTAAAAACATTTTCTTATGATGAATCTAACCGTCGTGAAGAAATGATTGATTATATAATAAGAGCATAACAACCTTTTAACATGATGGAAACTCATGATTTTGTAGGAACAATTCAACGAGGTATTAATCCTCAATTTAAAGGTTGGTCTGGAAATACAGTTAAAAGAGATATTATGAAAAAAATTTATACACAAAAAGAAATTAAAAATTTTTTTTTTGCAAATTTTGAAGGAAATATTTATTTAACATCTGATATTTGGACATCTTTAACTCACACTGGTTTTTTATGTATAACTGCTCACTACATTGATAATGAATGGAAATTAAAATAAAAGAATAATTTCATTTAAATTAATAAATGCTCCACATAGTGGTAAAAATATAGCATCTTTAATAAATGATGAAATTATAGATTTAGGCATTCGTGATAAAATATTGACAATAACATTAGATAATGCTGCTAATAATGATGCACCAATACATAGACTAAAACTATATTGGCAAGTAAAAGAAGATCATGCTAAAATATTTCATGTGCGTTGTTGTGCACATATTTTAAATTTAATTGTAAAGGATGGATTAAAAAATGTTGATAGTACATTGGAAAAAATTAGAGGCATTGCATATAGTATTAATAGTTCTCAAGCAAAACATGAATTATTTTTTCATTGTTGCAAAATGTTAAATATGAAAAGAAAAAATATAAATTTGGATATGGCCATTAGATGGAATTCCACATATAAACTTTTACAAAATATTACAAAATATAGAAAAGTAGTCGAATTATATGAAATACAATTAATTAACAATGATTGTGAAGCAGATATTTATGCATTAAATGATTATGATTGGCATATTGCAGATCTTTTAAGAGATCTTTTTGAAATTTTTGATACTTCAACAAACATTTTTTGTGGTGTATATTATCCAACTTCAAATCGAGTTATTACGCAAATAACTAATATTTTTCTTGTACTTCAAAAATATTTAAGTTTTGAAATATTTAATGATACAATATTTGCAATGATAGAAAAATTTAGAAAATATTGGGGAGAAATACCTTTAATTTTTTATATTGCTTTAATTGTGGACCCTAGATTGAAATTTGAAGCTTTGGATGAATGGTTAACAGTTATTTATTTTAATGACCAAATAAAAATTGAAGAAATTAAAAATGAAATAAATTCATTATTATATAATTTATATAACTATTATAAAGAAAAATATGGTAATGATATTAATACTATTAAATTACCACCTACATCTACAAACTCCTCATCTTTTTATAAAGGAGCTCTAGAAATGTTGAAAAGTCGAAAAAAGACAACAAATAGTTCTCCAAATAATACATCTGATTTAGATAAATATCTTAATACTGATACAATTTCATTTGAAGATCAAGAAGATTTTGATATTTTAATATAGTGGAAATCACATCAACACAAATATCCTGTGCTTTCTATAATTGCTCGTGATGTACTAACAATTCCTGTGAGTACAGTTGCATCAGAAGCTGCTTTTAGTGCAGGTGGAAGAGTAGTTAGTAAAAAACGATGCAACTTAGCGCCAGATGTTATTGAAGCAGGGATATGTGTGAAAGATTGGGAAATAGCAGATAAAAGGATGTACGATTCCATTCGAGAAACAAAGATGCTTGCCGATATGGAATCTTTAAAATTATCAAGATCTTCATGGATGCATGATAGTTCGCCATCACCGCCAGAAAATAATGACTAAATGTATATTATATTTTTATTTTTATTTTTATTTTTTGTGGTTGAAAAATACAGATGATTGACAAATAAATAGGTGCCAACCTAGTTGGGATGTATTTATTTTGTAGTGATGTAAACTTTTCCCACATTTTCAAATGTAATTATACATTCAATGAATAAAATTTTGAAATGAATATTTTTTTAATAATTTTTATTTTTGTAGTTTTTTTTTAAAGGGGCGGGCCTATGGGCCGGGCCTAAAATTAGGCTCGCGGCCCGGCCTGCCCAAAAATGGGCTCGGGCCCGACTTTAGCCCATCGGGCCGGGTCGGGCCTAAAGCGGGCCGCGGGCTTTTTGGAGACCCTTAAATTAAGGTATGGGTAGATTTCATCATGAATTTGAATGATTAGATAGAGGCAAAAACCCATCCATCGTATTTCTTTTATTTAAAGCTAGCTAGCTTATTTCAGCAATTATTTTTTTATTTTTTTATTTTTTAAAATTTCCCTTTTTCTGTTTGTTTAAGATTAGGATGATCAAAATGTCAAATGAATAATAAAAACAATCAATGAAAAGATAGTTTAGTTTTAGAGAATTACTTATTCAAGGAATGCAAACCAGATAAATTAGCAACTTGAGTTAGAGCCTTCCTCCACGTCAGCACCTTTTCCTTGATCTTCAAGTTCTTTTCATGCTTAGACAAGGCTTCTCCAAAACTTCTAGTTTGGTACCGAACATGTGATGGATCCACGTTATAGAAAATGGGCACCACCCTCTGGTTTTTGGTTCTTCTGCACTCCAGTATCTCCACAAGTTCTTCTAGACACCACTTGGAGGATGCATAGTTTTCTGACAGAACAATGATGGAGCACCTTGATCTTCGGATTGCTGTAACAAGTGTGGGAGATATCTCTTCACTTGTTTTAAGCTTCTTATCGTCCATAAAGGTGTCGATTCCCTTTTGGTCCAACGCCTTATAGAGATGGCCGGTGAAATTATTGCGAGTGTCCTCCCCCCTAAAACTCAGAAACACACCATACTTCCAATCAGAAGAAGAAGAAGAAGAAGGAGCCGTGAAAGAAGAAACAGCAGTAGCAGCAGTCTTTGCAGCCATTGAAGAAGAATAAGAAGAAAAAGAACCACCCATTGAAGACGTAGCCGTTACAAAAGAAGAGGAAAAAGAAGCAGCAGGCAATTTGGAAGCAGAAGTAGATGTTTAACAGATCCAGATCCAACTCCTAAGCTAATTTGAAGGCAGAAAAGTAATTAATGTGAATTCTAATGGAGAAACTGGGGTGTCAAATGTGGGATCCTCCCCAAAAAATGCCACACGGCTCTCTCCCCCTTAAGACGCGCGGCATAGCTCATTCCACCCGGAGAAGAATTCTATCCGGCCGACGTTCCACCTTCTCCGAATATTTCACATATGGCGCCTGCCGCCGGATGGGAGAGGAGGACGATTCAACTTCCCCAGGCAGACGTGTCCAGATCCTTCAGTAACGCTTATTCGGAGAACCTCCGGGGCCAACGATTCAGATTCCCCAGACAACTTAGCTCATCAGACACTCGCGATTCGTCGGATCCATTTCCGCCCACAATCAAAAAGCGAACTCCGATAATACTGATGACCAAGTCTCCTGAACTGTCACTCATCTTTAATGTAAGATGCGCTCTACAAGATATTCCCAAATCTTATCAGAGTGCCTGACACATCCCCGATATTTAAAGTCATAATTGAAGTGCCAGCCGTCACCTGACACCAAAAATATCATAATTGAAGTGACAGCCGCCACTTGGCACCAGAAATGTCATGATTGCTTTGCCACCTTATGAGCCGCAATCATGACGATGGGACCCGCTAGCACAACGGTGTCATACTTTCTAACTCATATATAAACTCTAAGGAGGCTCTCAGGAAGGTAAGCTGGTTATCCTTGAGAAAAGGCCGATAACTTAATCTCTTTAGCCATGGCTAATAAAACCATCGGAGGGTGTGTCCGGACACCTTGTCCGGACATCTTTTTGCAGGAAGAAGGAGGAATTACTACTATGCGTTGATCGAGATTCCGTTGCTGGTGACTACTATTGCAGTAGGGGAATTTTGCCATCAACATCAAAGAGAAGGACTTTTAGACCAGATGGATCTGAGTCGGGAATGGTTTTAGACTAGTCAAATGAAAACATTATAAAGGTTAATCTATTCTTTCTTCTATATTTTTTAAGCATTTCTTTAAAGATGCCGTGAAGACCAATGAATAGGATAGGTAGCAAAAGCTGTCCCATTTCTAACTTTACTGCAACTCAGGGCTGGTTAGGGATTGAACCTCTAGGTGATATTTGTTTGATATATTTTTTTATACATATTTAGACCCAATTTTAAATAATAAAAATATAGTATTCTATTTAGTATTTAGTATGGGAGTGATGTACTAAAATTTGACACTCTTATTTTTTCATATGAAATTGAAGAACAATTGTCATTACTTAAAAATAATTTTAACAATTTGTATATTCTAAATTCCATTTCTTCGTTCTATATCATATTTATTATATTTAATTTCACTTAAAGATAACTAAGTCATATTTTCGTTTACTTTTATTTATAGTATTTTTATTTGCAATATTTTAGTAGAAATGCTTTCAAAGTATTTTAAAAAATATAAAATGATTTTTTTTTAAATAAAAAAACCACTAAGTGATTTTTCAAAAATTTAAAAGTATTTCCAAAATTTTGTAAAACACTTAGGTAGTGTTTTTTTTTCTTAATTTTGAATAGAACTTTAATGCTTAATGGTGTTAAGTATTAGGTTATTTGTTTTTTTTAATGTTTTATTTTTATTAAATATTAAAAAGTAAAGAAAATAAACATGTTACTTTTTACCCTTTAGAAAAAATTAGACGTTTAACAAATTTTAAGAAACACTTTTAAAAATCTGAAAAATCATTTACAATGTTGAAAAATTATTTGTAGTGTTTTCTTAAAGAAATACTTAATAAGTGATTTTCTTAAAAACATTTTCTCTAAAAATATTTCAAATAAAAATGCTAGCAAACACACTTTTTATTGTTTTTCAAAAACACTTTTCTGATTAATAGCATTTCTTGCCAAATGAATTCTTAATTATCGAGATTTAATCATAAAGCTCAAATTAGAAATAAAGTATGTTAAGACGGAGTTACCATAATATATATATATATATAGATTGTTCAATATCCCGATGGAGGAGGAGATCTAATTTTCTCCAACTCTTTCTGTCATTCTAGTAGCTTTAGAATTTCAGATTATGAGCCCTCTAGAACTTCAAGTTCATCTATCCCAGTAAGAACTACCGGGATAGAAGAAGAATCCAGTTCAGCAAATCCTAAGACATTAAGCTAACAGGTGTTAGAAGTCACACCAATTTGGCCAGACCCTTTTATACTGAGGAAAATGAGTCTACTTAAGAATCACATCAGGATGAATCTTTTGACATGTCTCCTACTTATTCCCAATTGATTAACACTGTAAGTTTAAGTGATGAGGACTTTGAGATCAACAAGGATCTCTTAAGGAAAGACTTCTATTATGAAGTCAATAAGCAAAGGAGAGTTCGGTTCTTAAGCAAGGTCCCTAAAGATACTAGAACCCTTTACCAAGAAGAATTCTACACATACTTAAGACAAGAAAAGAAGAACATTAAGTATTGGATCTAGTTTTAACTCTTCAAACAAGAGCAACATCCAGATTATCCTTGTAAGCGTGTCAATTACACATCAACAAAAACTAATATATGGAAAAATAGTGACGATACTGTCATAGAATCCATCCATCATCTAGAAGCTAAGATAGAAAAGAACATTAATGGCACCATAGTCAAAGCTTCACCTTTTAAGACTAAGCCAGGGGATAAAGGAAATGCTAGTACTGTTGACGTTAGAAGAATCATGGAACCGAACAACTACACTAACATGTTTCTTAAGACCATAGGCGATCAACTCAACAGGTTTGAGGAGATCATTGAAACACAAGACCACATTAAGACTACGCTTGTTAAGAAAGGTAATAAGCCTTTATTTAAGCCTTTTGAATTCTATAAGAAATTCCTAGAGAATCCCCATATTGATCGAGCCCTTATTGATAGGATAAGCCAAAAGGTTAAGGAAAACCTTGTTGTCCCTAAGACACCTCAACCTTCTCACAGGAGAATCAATATGGTTAAAGGATAAATTAGTTCTGAAGCAGAGGTTGATGAACTAATTAAGATTTTTAAGGAACCTCTTAACCAGACTGATATGAGGATTATCAATAAACAAGTAAGTAGAAAGCTTAGTAAGGAAAAGTTTTATCATAGTAAACGAGGAACTTATGGCAATTATAGGATGAATGAAACCAAGAGACAAAGGCATATCCAAAGAATGATGAACAAAGAAGCCCAGAAAAAGCTAGAACCCCCTTCACAGGCTAAGTCAGTTTGTTTTAAGTGTGGTAAAGAAGGCCACTATAAGAAAGATTGTAGGGTTAAGCAGAAAATTAATAACTTAAATGTTGCAGAAGACTTAGAAGATATGTTAAACTCCATAGTGTCTGAATCAAGGACTGATTCAGATAATGAAGATGACATTAACCTACTAGATAGTAGTGGTGAAGAAATCTCAAGCCAAACTTCTAGTGACCAAGAAGAATGCATTACGAGTAATTGTGATTGCCAACCTAAGATTATAAATGTCATAAGATAAGATTAAGAACTTGTCCTAGATGTTTTAAGGAAAGTTGAAGATGAAAAAACTAAGCAAGACCTTTATGATGTCTTTAAGAAATCTGTCAGTAAGCAGGAAGTTAAGACAACAGTAAATCCTTATAACTTAAGTGAAATCTTAACTAGATTTAACCAGCAGTCTACCAAAGATATAAATCTTAAGGATCTTCAAGAAGAAGTAAGGTAGTATAAGAAAGAAATTAAGGATTTAAGACAATTCACAAGCTTAGGTTTTTCTGACCTCCAAGAACAAATCAATAGGATTATTATAAGAAATCTTGTCGATAACCAGGAGAACCTTGAAGACGTTCCAGAATCTTCACAAGCTAATAATGAAGAGGCAGATGTATACCTGAATACTATTAGTAGGGTTATTTTCTAGAGGTGGGAAGTCTCTCTTACTATAGTAATTAAGAATAAATTTGTCATTGATATTGTTGCTTTGATTGATTCAGGAACAACTTTGAATTGCCTACAAGAAGGTCTAGTACCTACTTAACTTCATGAAAAAATAAGAACAAATCTTTTTGGAGCTAATGGTAAAAGACTTGCTATTAAGTATAAGTTGTTAGATGCTCATATTTGTAACCAAGGTATTTTGTATTAAGCAAACTTTCATCCTAGTTAAGTATCTTAAGGAAAAACCTCTCCTTGGAAACCCCTTTTTAGGCTCTATCTTTCCCATGTGGGTAGATGATCAAGGTTTAAGGACAAAGCTTTTAAATAAAGAAATTCTTTTTGAATTTACCAATCCACCTAGTGAAAGGAGTATAAATACCTTAAGGGATCAAGTGATAAGAGCCAAAGAAAATCATGTCAATCTCTTAAAATAGGAGATTAATCTGATTATAATAGAAGATCAATTGAAAATTAAGAAAACTCAAGATGCAATAGAAAGATTTAAGGATAAGACTGTTGGAGAAGTTTGCTCGAACATTCCTAATGCGTTTTGGCATAGGAAATATCATGAGGTAGAATTACCTTATGAACCAGACTTTAGTGAGAAAAATATTCCCATTAAAGCAAGACCAATCCAGATGAATAAGGATTTGTTAAGCTATTGTGAAAAAGAGATCCAGGATCTTCTTGACAAAAAGTTGATAAGAAAGTCTAAGTCCCCTTGGAGTTGTTTAGCCTTCTATGTTCAGAAACAAGCTGAATTAGAAAAAGGAACACCTGAACTAGTCATTAACTACAAACCTCTTAATGATGCATTAAGATGGATTAGGTATCCTATTCCAAACAAGAAATACCTCCTTCAAAGGTTAGTTAAGTCCAAAGTCTTCTCTAAGTTTGACATGAAATCAGGATTTTGGCAAATCCAAATTGCTGAAAAAGATAGGTATAAGATAGCCTTTGTGGTTTCCTTTGGACATTATGAATGGAACGTAATGTCCTTTGGCCTTAAGAATGCTCCTTCAAAATTCCAGAATATAATGAATGATATCTTTAACCAGTTTTTTGATTTCATCATTGTCTACATTGATGATGTTTTGGTATACTCTGACTCTGTTGAGCAGCATTGGAAACATCTCAATAAGTTTGTTAAGACAATTAAAAGTAATGGTTTAAGCTTATCAACCACCAAGATTAACCTTTTCCAGACTAAGATAAGGTTCCTAGGACATCATATTCACCAATGAACAATTACTCCCATTCAAATATCAATAGAGTTTGCTAATAAGTTTCTTGATGAGATTAAGGATAAGAAACAATTGCAACATTTCTTAGGAAGCCTTAATTATGTGTCAGACTTTATTCAGGATTTAAGCCAGCTTTGTGCCCCTTTAAGACAATGACTTAAGAAAAACCCAGTACCTTAGAATAAGGATCATACCAAGATTGTCAAAACTATCAAGTCTAGAGTTAAGACCCTACCATGTCTTGCCTTAGCTGATCCAAAAGCCTTTAAGATTGTTGAGATTGATGCCTCAAACATTGGTTATGGTGGTATTCTTAAGCAAAGGATTGATAACCAAGAGATGTTGGTTAGATATACTTCAGGAACTTGGAATAATGCTCAACTCAACTATAGTACCATTAAAAAAGAGATTTTAAGCATTGCTTTATGCATTTCAAAGTTTCAAGATGATCTTTTGAATCAAGAATTTTTATTAAGAGTTGATTGCAAATATGCAAAATCAGTTTTACTAAAGGATGTTAAAAATATAGCTTCTAAGCATATTTTTCCTAGATGGCAAGCTATTTTAAGCAATTTTGATTTTCAAATTGAGTATATTAAATGAGAAAATAACTCAATCCTTGATTTCCTAACTCGTGAATTTTTGCAGGATTCACAAGAACATGGCCCCCAAAAAAGAAAAACAACCTCTTAAGCCCTTTAAGAAATCTCCAGATTTTAAGAAATCCCATTAAGCTCTTTCTGAGAAATTCATGCCACTCTATTATGAACATTTTGAAGTAGCAGGTTTTTGCAGCTTGATTACTACTCAAAAAGAGCATATTTTAGATAATAATTCTCATGAGTTTTATGTCTTTTGAGTAATAATTATGCCTAAAACACTCAATTAGCATGTTGTTGCCCTTGCAAGAGTTACTAACAAGTTTTATGAAGTTTTGGAGTCATTTCAAAGTATAATTTTGATAAATTGGTGACAAAAGAGATTAATCAAATTGAAGAAAACAAATAAAGTTGATGATGATCCAAATGCATAATGAAAGAAGCAATGCAATCAGTTTGCATTGGGATTTGGAGCTTAATTGAAGATGGTGGAGATGGATTAAACATGAAGAAATGAGAGAAATTGCAAAGAGGAGTCGAAAAAGCATATTTCTCGATTTCGCATGACCATGCAAAATTTTCGCATAGTCATGCGAAATGAAACAGCATGGGTATTGGCTGCAGCACATAAGGGAATTGTGAAAAGCAATTTCGCATGACCATGCGAAATTTTCGCACAGTCATGCGAAACGCTCCAGAAGAACGAAAATGAAGCTGAAGGACTCTCCACTTCGCACCATCATGCGAGATTGCTAGGGGCTCGTGCGAAAATGCATTTTCTCCATATTCCTTGATGAAGAAGCATCCGGAAGACCTCTAAAATGTTGCCAAGTGTCCTTTTTACCTTGGCCTATAAATAGAAACGAGATGGACTCATTTAAGAATTTTTTTTTTTTTACTTTTTGCTATAATTTCTAATTGTAGAACTTTTCATACTTCTTCTCTTTATATAATTCTCTACTTTCCTTCATTTTCTCTCATTTTCTCGGTAGCCAAACATGTCTTGTGAGATCAAATCTCCAAGCATGAGTGGCTAAATCTCGTTTTTCTCGGAGAAGGGAGGATCTAGAGGCAAGATCTATGGTGAATTAGAGAATTGAGTCTGAATTGTAAAGGTAATTAGATCCAATTGATTGATTAATCGAAATTTGGGGATTTTTCTCTTCAAATTGTCTTGGATGATTACTACAATGCAAGCTAGGTAGATTCATCAAATTCTTAATGCTAGATTTGATGAAATTGAATAGTTGCATTGTGTGAATCATTGGAAGATAGTTTAAGATGAATTGAATTTATGATTCAAATTGATCTCTTGGATTAGATTACCTAATTTGAAGAGAAATTAGATCTAGACCTAAAGCTAAATCAAAAATCGATTTAGATGAAAATTTAGGTTTGCAATCTAACTTGATGAAAATTAGATCTCAACATCTATTCACCATGGAAATTGCTCTCTAGAAAATCCTAACTCCGAGAATCTCACATCTTATTAATTTTCTTCTCTTTTACACTTCATTTTCCTCTCAATTTGAATACATTGTTATTTTGGAATTTTATCATGCATTTTCAAATCAATTTCATTTGATCACAATCATTTCTTATCATCTCATTCAACCCTTAATTACCAAGAATAATCCATCCTTGTGGACGATACCTAAAAACCACTATACTACAGTAGTTTGTACTAAAACCACTTTTTGATCGGGTACAAATTGCTATAGAATAGTGAATTAGGTTATAAATTTTGTTTTGATCCAATAAACGACAAAATCCGAGCGATCAAAAATGGCGCCGTTGCCGGGGATGGTGCCAAGGTGATTGAGGCATTTTCTTTGGTGAGGATTAACCCTTGTGATCCACATCACAAGATTGGTGAAGTTCTCTTTACCGATTCTCCATTTTTTTTTATTCCATTTTTTTATCTTTTATTTTTCTCTTTTGTTCTTTTTGTTTTGTTTTGGTTTTTCTTAGCTTGTTTTGTAGGCTCTCCATTGCATACTACATTGAGAATAGAACTCAAGGGAGAGATTGAAAAGGACTTATATTGCTAATCATTTTTGGTTTGTGATCCAATTGTTGAGGAAATGGAAAATCAAGAGGAAAATCAACAAACTCAACAAGGACCAAACAATGGCAATTCTCACATGTCTAGATCAATGAGAGAATATATGCATCCTCAAAGAATAGGCATGGGATCATGTATAGTTCTTCCTAATGAGTCTATTGTGATAAAAACTCACTTGGTACCCCTTCTACCTCTATTTCATGGAATGGAGAATGAGAATCCTTATACTCACATCAAGGATTTTGAAGAAGTTTGTCATACTTTTCAAGAAGGGACTGCATCCATAGAGCTTATGAGATTGAAGCTTTTTCCATTCACATTGAAGGATAAGGCTAAGTTGTGGTTCAACTCATTGAGGCCCCAAAGCATAAGGTCATGGTTGGAACTACAAACAACCTTCTTGAAGAAATTTTTCCCCATACATCGCACAAGTGGCTTGAAGAGGCAAATTACCAACTTTGTGGCATTGGACAATGAAAAATTTTATGCTTGTTGGGAAAGATATATGGAAGTAATCAATGTTTGTCCTCATCATGGTTTTGACACATGGATGTTGGTGAGTTACTTCTATGAGGGCATGTCGCCAACTATGAAGCAATTGCTAGAAACCATGTGTGGAGGTGACTTTATGAGCAAAAGTCCTGATGAAGCTTTTGAATTTTTGAATTATGTGGCTGAAATATCAAGGTCATGGGATGAGCCACATGAAAGGGATTTATACAAGTCCAAGTCTCAAAGCAATTCAAAAGGAGGAATGTATACGTTGAATGAAGATGTTGATCTACAAGCTAAAATGGTAGCTTTGACAAAAAGGCTAGAGGAACTTGAAGCTAAGGGATTTCATGAGGTGAATGAAATATATGATAATCCAATTTACATGGAGCAATGTTCTAGTTATCAATCTATAGAACATGAAGTGAGTGATTGTCCTACAATACCAGCCAAGGGGGAAAGACTTGTTGAGAATCATCCGAACATGTCATGGAATTGTGGACAAGATCAATTTTCTTCAAGACAATACTCACAAAGCCAACAATTCATGGAAGACTCTCCACAACAAGTTTCTTTGGTTGAGCAAGCTATTGTAAACTTGAGTAAAATTTTGGGAGATTTTATTGGTGATCAAAAGAATATCAATACTCAAGTAAACCAAAGGATAGATCATGTGGAGACATCTTTCAATCAGAAATTTGATAGCTTGCAAACTAATCTCACACAAAAGATTGATAATATGCAGCTTGTTATTTCTAAACTCACAAGCATGCATACGGTGCAAGAAAAAGGGAAATTCTTTTCACAACCCCAACAAAATCCAAGTGGAGTCCATGAAATTGGAGAGACAAGTGAAAATTCTATTGAGAATGATGAAGTCAAAGCAGTCATTACCTTAAGAGGTGGTAAGCAAGTTGATCAACCTATGCCAAAACCAAAAGAGAATAGAGGAGAAGAACAAAAGGAAAATGTGAAAGAACAAGAAAAAGGGAAAGAGGTGAATGAGGATGATAGATCAAAGAAAGATGAGATTGTTAAAGAAAAGGTTAATAAGAAAGATATGCTCTTAGCTCCACCTTTTCCCATGGCTCTTCAATCCAATAAAGTGGTAAATAATGCTCCAGAAATTTTTGAAGTTCTCAAGCAAGTCAAAGTCAATATACCACTCCTTGACATGATAAGACAAGTTCCAACCTATGCCAAGTTTCTTAAGGATTTGTGTACCATAAAAAGAGGGATGCATTTGAAAAAGAAAGCTTTCTTGACTGAACAAGTTAGTGCAATCATCCAATGCAAGACTCCAATCAAGTACAAGGATCCGGGATGTCCAACTATCTCGGTGAATATTGGCAACACTTTTGTAAAAATAGCACTTTTAGACTTGGGGGCAAGTGTGAATCTTCTTCCTTACTCAGTATATAAGCAATTGGGGCTTGGAGAACTAAAGTCTACTTCCATCACACTTTCATTGGTGGATAGATCGGTTAAGTTTCCAAGAGGAATTATTGAAGATGTGTTGATCCAAATCAATAACTTCTATTATCCGGTTGATTTTGTGGTGCTTGATACGGAACAAAGAACTAGTGGACTCAACCATGTTCCTATTATACTTGGCCGACCTTTCCTCGCCACAGCAAATGCATTGATTAATTGTCGAAGTGGGGTGATGCAACTTACCTTTGGTAACATGACAATTGAGCTGAACATTTTTCATTCATGTAAGAAGCATGGTACCAAAGAGAATGAGGAACTTAAGGAGGCTTATTTGATTGAATTGCCTATGGAAGAGCTAGTGAAAGAAAAGGTTGAAGATAATTTTTCAAAAATCGGTGAAGTAATTTCCAATGAACGGATTGAAGTTTGGAAGATCAATGAAGAAATTCAACCTTTGAAGTTAATGAAATGGTTTTTCAGCTCCAAGAAAGTGAAAACCATGAAGCATGGTGTGCACAATAATCCAAAGATCATGAAAAAGAAGCTCAAGGAATGGCATGACCAACTTATTCAAAAGAACAAGTTCAAAGAAGGCTATTTCAAGCCACATATTTTTCCGGGAAAGCTTAAGTACCAAGGAGTTGGTCCATTCATTGTTTGCAAGCCATATCCAAATTGAGTATTGATGCAAAGGATTTTCCGGATGGATGGAATGCATGAAGCAAAGGAAAAAGGAGTTTTAATGACCCATCACCATTTTGCACAGTCATGCCAAAACAGGGAGGTCATGCCAAAATAGCACAATCATGCCAAAACAGGGGAGTCATGCCAAAACAGGGGAGTTTTCATAACTTCAGAAATATGCAAAATGAGTCTCTGTCCCAGTTGGCATGATCATGCGAAATTCTCGCATGACTGTGCAAAACTGATAAGGGTAGTGCAATAATTTTTAACCCTCTGGACCATTTCGCATGACCATGCGAACATTTCGCATGACTATGCGAAATCCATCTTAAAGACTGCAGTAAAATGAGCCATCTGGACCACTTCGCACACTTATGCGAAAATTTTTGCATGACTATGCGAAACTAATGTGGATGATTGCAAAAATTTCATGCATCTGGACCATTTCGCATCAGCATGCGAATTTTCGCATGACTATGTGAAAATTATGCTGAAGGCTATAATAAGATAAAACTCTCTTGACCAATTCGCATGTACATGCAAATTTCCGCATGATTGTGCCAAATTATTTCAAAAGAAGAAAGTGGTTGCAACACACTTCACCTTCTTGTCTAGTTTGCACACTTGTGTGAAATTTTCAAAAACTCCATGAGAATCATTGACTTATCATTGAAATCATGTTTTCTTTGGACATTGTCATCATCTATACCTTGATTTTACTCCATACATTGTGTCTCTAACATAGTTTTTTTTTTTAATAGATTTGTTTTCATATTTTCTTCTCTTATATCATTCATATCCAACAATTCTCATGTGTGGTCTTATTTTTGTTTTAGCTATTGAAGCTGAAATTCATGAGAGATTGAGGTATCTTCCCTTCCTTTCTTTGTATATTTTCATTACACATTGAGGACAATGTACAAGTTAGGTTGGGGGGAGGGTTAAAAATGAAGATAAGGAAATATGTTATTAGTTTTATTAGTTTTTCTATAAATTTTTTTCATAAATCACATTTGTGACTTATTTGGTGAGATTTTTTTTTTGAGATGACTATAGCATTTGTGATGATGAATGAGCAAACCTAACTTGAAAAAAGTTGATTTAGAATACTAGCTTATTTGCTTGATCTTAGAAGATTTGTTATGTGAATTAAAGTTGATTTGACTTTGAAGTCTTCATTTTCCAAAGGGTCCTTTCTATTTGAGTCTTGACACATACTATGCACTCTAGACCCCGGATATAAGATGAAAAACTATTCTAACCTTAAGACTTGGACTTAATTATCTTTTAACATTGATTACTCTTAAATTGAGTTGAGACACCTTAAAAAGAGGCCAATGTGCCCAATTGAAAAAAAAAAAAAAAAAAAAGTTGATGAATAAAAAGGTTGAGTTATGCTTGCCTTGAAACCTGAGCAAGGTCCGAGGGGTATATGGCCCAAAGGTCTTTAAAGCCTGGTGCCCTAAGCCATTTTGGTTGGGAGCCACCGACCTTAATGCTTGTTACATGGGTGGATAGGCGGGGTATGAACTCAATTGTAGGTGCTAAGGTATTGGATCCTGATTTGAGGAGTCCGGGGTGAAGTCCGAGGAGTTAGTGGCTAGTTAAATAGTCCTATAAACTTGGTGCCCTATGCCTTATGGTTGGGAGTCATCGATGAATCCCCGCTACATGGACCATATACTTGGAGATACCTTTAGCATTGCACTCCTACAATAAGTCCTTTGAAAAAATAATAATAATAATAAAATAAAAATAGGTGCGTTCTTGACCTATGAGAGAGTGATTTTTGTTGTTTGAGATAATTTGAGGTAGGTTGGGGGGAGGATTAGTTTTGAGTACTATATTTGGGGGCTAGCTTAATTACACTCAAGACTTGTTTGGAAAAATTGTTTGGGAAATGAAGATGGATATGTTTTTGATACCTTGACTTACATGATATTCTTTCTATTAGAGATAGTAAATAAGTTGAGATTTTGTTGATACCTATGGATAGTAGGGTGTGCTTGTTTATCAACCATTTATACTATGGAAATTTCAAATATATTTTTTCAAATGATTTGCTTATGTGACTTATGATTTCTTTTGTTTGGTATTGTTTTTCTTTCCTTTTGTTATACCATTGCTAAGGGACTAGCAATGTGTTGGTTGGGGGGAATGATTACTACTCAAAAAGAGCATATTTTAGATAATAATTCTCATGAGTTTTATGTCTTTTGAGTAATAATTATGCCTAAAACACTCAATTAGCATGTTGTTGCCCTTGCAAGAGTTACTAACAAGTTTTATGAAGTTTTGGAGTCATTTCAAAGTATAATTTTGATAAATTGGTGACAAAAGAGATTAATCAAATTGAAGAAAACAAATAAAGTTGATGATGATCCAAATGCATAATGAAAGAAGCAATGCAATCAGTTTGGATTGGGATTTGGAGCTTAATTGAAGATGGTGGAGATGGATTAAACATGAAGAAATGAGAGAAATTGCAAAGAGGAGTCGAAAAAGCATATTTCTCGATTTCGCATGACCATGCAAAATTTTCGCATAGTCATGCGAAATGAAACAGCATGGGTATTGGCTGCAGCACATAAGGGAATTGTGAAAAGCAATTTCGCATGACCATGCGAAATTTTCGCACAGTCATGCGAAACGCTCCAGAAGAACGAAAATGAAGCTGAAGGACTCTCCACTTCGCACCATCATGCGAGATTGCTAGGGGCTCGTGCGAAAATGCATTTTCTCCATATTCCTTGATGAAGAAGCATCCGAAAGACCTCTAAAATGTTGCCAAGTGTCCTTTTTACCTTGGCCTATAAATAGAAACGAGATGGACTCATTTAAGAATTTTTTTTTTTTTACTTTTTGCTATAATTTCTAATTGTAGAACTTTTCATACTTCTTCTCTTTATATAATTCTCTACTTTCCTTCATTTTCTCTCATTTTCTCGGTAGCCAAACATGTCTTGTGAGATCAAATCTCCAAGCATGAGTGGCTAAATCTCGTTTTTCTCGGAGAAGGGAGGATCTAGAGGCAAGATCTATGGTGAATTAGAGAATTGAGTCTGAATTGTAAAGGTAATTAGATCCAATTGATTGATTAATCGAAATTTGGGGATTTTTCTCTTCAAATTGTCTTGGATGATTACTACAATGCAAGCTAGGTAGATTCATCAAATTCTTAATGCTAGATTTGATGAAATTGAATAGTTGCATTGTGTGAATCATTGGAAGATAGTTTAAGATGAATTGAATTTATGATTCAAATTGATCTCTTGGATTAGATTACCTAATTTGAAGAGAAATTAGATCTAGACCTAAAGCTAAATCAAAAATCGGTTTAGATGAAAATTTAGGTTTGCAATCTAACTTGATGAAAATTAGATCTCAACATCTATTCACCATGGAAATTGCTCTCTAGAAAATCCTAACTCCGAGAATCTCACATCTTATTAATTTTCTTCTCTTTTACACTTCATTTTCCTCTCAATTTGAATACATTGTTATTTTGGAATTTTATCATGCATTTTCAAATCAGTTTCATTTGATCACAATCATTTCTTATCAGTTTCATTTGATCACAATCATTTCTTATCATCTCATTCAACCCTTAATTACCAAGAATAATCCATCCTTGTGGACGATACCTAAAAACCACTATACTACAGTAGTTTGTACTAAAACCACTTTTTGATCGGGTACAAATTGCTATAGAATAGTGAATTAGGTTATAAATTTTGTTTTGATCCAATAAACGACAAAATCCGAGCGATCACAGCTACTCCAAACATCTTATTCCTTTAGCATCCCCTAGCAGGGATAAAGCTTCAAGTTCGGGTTCTTTACTTTCTATGGAGGATTCCTTTCTCACAAATCCATCTTTTAATAATACTAACCCTTTATCTGATTATATCAAGTGTATTAGTGATTTGTAGGAAAGATGCCAGACTTTAGACAGGAAACTAGAAATAGTTGAATTTCATCAGCTCATGTTAAAAGCTCAAGCCTCATTTTCCCCATTGGAAAATGGTGAGAATAAGCAGTCCACCCCACTGGTGGATGAAGAAAAATTGAGTGAGGATGAGTGGAATTACTTTAAGCTAAGGATGTATTTCCATAAGATAGAAAAGTTGTACCCTCTTGAGCAAGACCTACGTTTTTTAATCTATGAAAAAACCAAAGCTTCAGCTGAAGAAAAACAAGCTTTCATCTCAACATACCTCCAGGATCTTCACATCTATCTCTCAACCACTATTAGTCTTCTAGTCCCTGGGTTAAAATTGGTCATGGACAGAGAATTTGATGATTCTAAACTTTGTAGAACTATCAAAGAATCTATTCAGTACCAACAAGGCATCAAGAAGATTCTTTGCAACTGCAACAAAAATTTCATAATCAGCTGTGTATGCCTTGATTTGCAATATTACATGCCAATTAACCTTCCTTTTAAGAATGAGGAATTAATCTTAACTCCAGAATTACTTCTGGATTATGGCTTAGTTCATCAAATCATATGCTCAGATCCAAGTCAAGCATCAAAGTTTGGAAGAAAGATAGCTCTTGGCCTAACTCATGGATTTAAAATGAACAAAAAATTTATTGACGCCATCATCATCAGCAAAACTCCTGAGTGGATTTCTAATGGCAATCTTCTTCTAGCTCAGTACATTGTTTCACTGCATTACTAGAATAGAAAACCAACACTGTTATCCTGTCCTCTGCAATTTACAGATATTTGTGTTGAACCCCTTACTAATCAAATCAAGCATTGGAGAGCCAGAATCATTAGCAGAGATTTTGAAGCTTATCCAAAGAACATGGGATATCTCATTGCCCAGATCCTATTCATCAGATCTTCTGCAGTAAAAGATGGATCATTTTCCAACTAAGTCTGTTACTGAAGATGTCAAGCTCTTGGATGAGCATCATAAGGATTACATTTTACCCTAAGCAAATTCCTCGTGATGCTCTACTGATAAGAATATGCTCCAACTCAAGCATCAAACATGTGACTCTACAGTCCAGAAACAGCCTGTCAGCCATCACTCAGCCGAAAGTAAGATTTTCGGTGAAAAAGTCTCAAGTGCTATAGTAGAAAGCGACTTTTACTGTTCACTTTTTCACTATTCACTATTCACTCACGGGATTACTATTCATGCATGGCTTTCAAAAGAAAATAGTGCTTTGTATCCTAATTTGTACTATTTAATATTCATTTTTTTTTTCTATTTAAAGAGGTTCAATCCTCAGTTGTAAGCACCGGTTATTTGCACTTCCAAATATATATATATATCTCTATCTCTCTCCTACCTTTCACCATGTAAGCTCTCAAGCAAAGCTTTCCTCCCTTCTCCCATTGTAAGATATTCTCCTTACTATAAGTATGTTTTACGTTTTTATTCTACCTCCTATCATGGATGGTTTTCAAATTATGTAAATAAAGTTTGTGGTTCATTTTCTGTAAATTTATTTGGTTAATTATCTTGTGTATTTTCTGATTTCTCTTCTTTGTTTTGAATTTTAGCATAATTCATATTTTCATTGCATATTACCTCATCCTGGGTGTCTATGGTATTTGAGCCACGGGAAGGAAAATCGGGTTTGTTTTAGGTGTTTTGATCTATCCTAGGAAAGGTAGCAGTGTGCCGATGAGCGCGATTCCTGTCGGGTTGAGCCCGTTGTTAACTGTGGATAGGCATTTGTTAAGGCTGGAAAGGCTTGGGAAGACGTCTCATCAAGTCTGTTAATATGCTATTGGGCTCTAAATTAAAACCTTAAAATGAGTTCGATTTTCAGAACCATGTCTAGGAAATCCACATATTCTCAAGACGTTGTAGTAAATAGTGAAGAGATCAATTATCCTAAGATCCAAAATGATTTGGATGATTGGAAGTTACCCAAGGTACCTAATTAAGAAATTTATGAGAAAGAAACCTTTAAGTTTTTCACAGACTACACCATCAAGACCTCTGAAATGTCAGTAAGTTTAGAACACGACGATCAAGTCATAAGACTCTTAGATAGTAAGTCCATTGAGAAACATAAGCGAGATTACAACTTCATACACTTTGGTATGATTCAAGTTGCAGCTAAGCCTTTGACAAGACTAGGTCTAAACACCTCTATTGTCATGTGTTTAAGGGATAATAGACATCTTAATTACTAAGATTCTATTATTGGAGCTGTCCAAGTAGGATTGAATGATGGTACTGTTTATTTCCATTGTTTTCCTAACTTCATAGTTAGATTAAGAGATGTCGATATCTTAGATTCGATTGTCCTTCATGTTAAGCCCCATGGCTTTAAGTTCAAGCCAGGAAACAATCCTGTTTTCATCATTACCGGGTTTGCCTATAAAAACATGACCATAAGCGTTGGATATGGAGCACTGTGCACCAGTCCTAAGGGTGAGACCACTCTCTTCTACTCTGATATGATAAACAAGTCTAATTTCATAGTCCCCATGAAAATCAAGTGGATGAGGTTGAGTTTCCAGAAAATTGGCATTTTGCTAATGTTGTTCCAGCCATAGAGTAGAGATCTGAAATGATTAAACAGATTGTTCAATATTCTGATGGATGAGGAGATATGATTTTCTCCAACTCTTTCCGTCATTCTAGTAGCCCTAAAATTCCAGATTATGAGCCCTCTAGAGCTTCAAGTCCATCTATCCTAGTAAGAACTACTAGGATAGAAGAAGGATCCAGTTTAGCAAATCTTAAGAACATTAAGCTAACAGGTGTTAGAAGTCACACCAATTTGGCCAGACCTTTTTATACTGAGGAAAATGAGTCTACTTAGGAATCACATCAGGATGAATCTTCTGACATGTTTCCTACTTATTCCTAATTGATTAACACTTTAAGTCTAAGTGATGAGGACTTTGAGATCAACAAGGATCTCTTAAGGAAAGACTTCTATTTTGAAGTCAATAAGCAAAGGAGAGTTTGGTTCTTTAGCAAGGTCCCTAAAGATACTAGAACTCTTTACCAAGAAGAATTCTACACATACTTAAGACAAGAAAAGAAGAACATTAACTATTGGATCTGGTTTTAACTCTTCAAACAAGAGCAACATCCAGATTATCCTTATATGCGTGTCAATTAAACATCAACAAAAACTAAGATATGGAAAAATAGTGACGATACTGTCATAGAATCCATCCATCATCCAGAAGCTAAGATAGAAAAGAACATTAATGGCACCATAGTCAAAGCTTCACCTTTTAAGACTAAGCCAAAGGATAAAGGAACTGCTAGTGCTATTGACGTTAGAAGAATCATGGAACAGAACAACTACACTAACATGTTTCTTAAGACCATAGGCGATCAACTCAATAGGTTTGAGGAGATCATTGAAACATAAGACCACATTAAGACTATGTTTGTTAAGAAAGATAATAAGCCTTTATTTAAGCCTTTTGAATTCTATAAGAAATTCCTAGAGAATCCCCATATTGATCGAGCCCTTATTGATAGGATAAGCCAAAAGGTTAAGGAAAACCTTGTTGTCCTTAAGACACCTCAGCCTTCTCACAGGAGAATCAATATGGTTAAAGGAGAAATTAGTTCTGAAGCAGAGGTTGATGAACTAATTAAGATTTTTAAGGAACCTCCTAACCAGACTGTTATGAGGATTATCAATAACCAAGAACCACCAAGATCTAGGAATTACTACCCTAGACCAACCTTTCCTGACATGCAGTATGAGGAAAGAAACCAGTATACTCAAGCTTTGTATACTAGTGGCACTATCTATGAAAGGAACATAGATGGTATGACTAAGTATAACATACTCACAAAGCTTCAAGAAATGACCATAGTTAGTACAACCTATAAGTTAAACAATAGATTGTCAGACCATGTTGTAGTTCAGACAATTGTTGTTGGGTTTACAGGTCAACTTAAGGGATGGTGGGATAACTATCTCACTTTTGAGGATAGAAATGGTATCCTAAAAGCCTATAGGATTAATGAGGATAATGAAGTGGTTAAGGACGAATATGGTCAAGATATAGAGGATGCAGTGGCTACTCTAATATATTCTATTTCAAAACACTTCATTGGAGATCCTACAAAGATTAAGGATAAGACTGCAGATCTTTTAACCAACCTTAAGTGTCCCAAGCTTCATGACTTCAGATGGTATAAAGAAGTTTTCTTAACCAAATTCATGCTAAGATCAGACTGTAACTAGTCTTTTTAGAAAAAAAAATTCATCTCAGAACTACCTAGACTTTTCTCTGAGAAAATTAGGATTAAGATAAGGGAACAGTTTAATGGACAAATACCTTATGATAAGCTTACTTATGGTGAAATTATAAGCATTGTCACATCTAAAAGTATTAAACTGTGCAATGACTTTAAGCTTAAGCAACAGATGAAAAATGAACAAAAGATCTACAAGAATGAGTTTAGTTCATTCTGTAGCTAGTTTGGATTCAACCTAAAGAAACTAAGCCCACCTCTAAGCAAAGTAAGAAACAAATAAGTAGAAAGCCTAGTAAGGAAAAGTTCTATCACAGTAAGCGAGGAACTCATGGCAACTATAGGATGAATGAAACCAAGAGACAAAGGCACATCTAAAGAAGAATGAACAAAGAAGCCTAGAAAAAGCTAGAAGCCCATTCAGAAGTTAAGCCAACTTGTTTTAAGTGTGGTAAAGTAGGCCACTATAAGAAAGATTGTAGGGTTAAGTAGAAAATTAATAACTTAAATGTAGCAAAAGACTTAAAAGATATGCTTTGTAAAGTAATGTTAAACTCTATAGAGTCTGAATCAAGGACTAATTCAGATAATGAAGATGATATTAACCAACTCGATAGTAGTGGTGAGGATATCTGAAGCCAAACTTCTAGTGACCAAGAAGAATGCATTAAGGGTAATTGTGATTGCCAACCTAAGATTATAAATGTCATAAGCCAAGCTCAAGAACTTGTCCTAGATGTTTTAAGGAAAGTTGAAGAAGAAAAAACTAAGCAAGACCTTTATGATGTCCTTAAGAAATCTGTTAGTAAGCAGGAAGATAAGATGATAGTAAATCCTTATAAATTAAGTGAAATCTTAACTAGATTTAACCAGTAGTCTACCAAAGACGTAACCCTTAAGGATCTTCAAGATGAAGTAAGGCAGTATAAGAAAGAAATTAAGGATTTAAGACAATTCACAAGCTTAGGTTTTTTAGACTTCCAAGAACAAATCAATAAGATTATTGTAGGAAATATTGTTGATAGCCAAGAAAACCTTGAAGAGGTTCCAGAATCTTCACAAGCATATTGATGTGAGATATCATTGGATTCATGATGCACTAGAGAAGAAATTGTTTTGCCTTGAGAAAATCCATACTAATGAGAATGGATCAAATATGATGACAAAACCAATACCTATAGAGAAACTACAATTTTGTTGAAAGCAAGCAGGCTTGGTAGAGCCCCTCACATAGTCGAGAGAAGGAGATTTGTTGGGCTCCTTTGTATGTGAGGAAGTGGGCCCCATATGCTTGGGGACCAAGTTAGTTACATTAATGAAAAAAAAATGAGATCAGGAAAAAAAGGAACAAAAAAAAAAGAGAAGAGAAGAGAGAGAGGAAAAACGCATATGTCCATATTCCATCAACAAGCCGATCCCGCTTCATCTGTGGTCCAATCGAGTTGAAATTTGGAGGAGAGGTTTGAAACTCAAGTATCTACAATCTGAATGGTGCAAATCAGATTTTGAGTTCGGGAATTGATGTTACTACCTGTGAACAATAATGACGTTTTTTTTTTCTTGTATGCTTTCTCCAATCTTCTTTGTTTTTGCTAAGAGAGATTGTATAATCCAAGGTTATATGTACTCTTGATGTATTTGGTAGCCTCTAGAGATTATTTTAGAAAAGACAAGTATAACCCATTATTGTTGATAGTGGAAGTTTGAATTGGACTAAGTCCTATGGTTTTTCCCTTTGCATTGTGGGGGTTTTCATCTAAAAATTCTAATGTTTAATTTATTTTTCTATTGCATGAGTTTATTTATTTATTACTGCTAGTTGTTATTGCCTATTTAATTTTTCATAAAGAAATGGTAGAAAAAAAATTATGATGTTTGTTGAAATATTATGAATTTACCTTAATATTATCAAATGAAAACTGAATGGCAAAAAGAATCAATCCACAATTTCATATGAGAAAGCAAAAAGAAAAGAAAAGCAATCATTGAGGTATTGTATATATATATATAGGTCACTAGCATCCATCTCAGAATAAATAAATAAAAATAATAAAAAGCGCAATCACTTGGTGGAATCATTATAGAGATGAAATAAAAAATACTGTTAATAATGAATTGATGGCATGCCCATCACTCTTGCTCTCTATATTTTATTGATTCTTGTTCTTTTTCTTACTGTAATGTCCTTAAATAGCTAGAAAATTTTTGAATTTAATGAGCTACATTAAATATATTAAATTAATTTTATTAGTTCTATAAATGTCAATAATAGTAAAAAAAAAACAATTTATTTGTGTAATTTATATATTTAAACATACTAAATATAGACTAATAACATATTTCTATATAAAAACAAACACATATACTATTTTATATAGATTTGTTTTTATTGATTTATAAATAGTGTTAACTTTATTTCTTTATTTTTGCGCTAAAAGTATATGAAAATTATTTTATATAATTACAATATGATATTAGAAAGTAATAATTTGATAAAATTAATAATTTAACACATTTTTAAATATGTTAAAATATAAAAACTCATTGTCAAGATAAATAATTTAATATTATTTTTTTTTACAAAAATAGATATGTGTACTATCATCACACTCGTTCCTGATCAACAGCATTGACTTGTTTTACAAAAGGAAAAATATAAATTTCACTCTCTTGTTCTCATAAATTTGTCCATACTTTTGTTAATATGGATTCCACGTCATCATATCCTGAGTCTGAGTCAATTAATTCTTCCCCAACATTTTCAATGGGTGGTCTCCTACCTCTAGCACTTATGCCAGACTGTCCTGCAATGTGAACAGTGGTTGAGTGTGGACCTGGTACCACTTCCTTGTTTTGTATACGGGAATTTTCTTTTACTATTGCCTTAGCATCACCTGCCGATAATCCAAACACTCTTTTCAAAACATCAATGGCGATTTCCTTGATAAACGTAGGCTCAGACCTGCCAGGTATTATGCAGATGCATGTAGTAAGCCTAGGAATCCATTATAAGAAAAAAGATTGCGCTTAATTCTACTTAAGTATAAATTAACAAGGTAATCAAAATATAATGGGTCACATTCCAATTTCATGCGTTATTGAATGTTTGTTGAGAATTTTAAATATCATGTCTAAACAAAATGGAAAATAAGCTTATTTGGCAATTGTTTTCAGAAACAATTTTCCATACTTCAGAACCAAAAACAGGAAAATATATTTCACAGCCAAAAATTAAAAATACTACTTTTTTATTCTTAAAAATAAAAAATAAGATGTCTTCGTATAACATATTTTGGTTGTTTTAATTTGTTTTTGTGGGCTATTTTAAAAAATAGTGATACAAATACCAAGAATGATTTAAAATAAAGTATTATTATAAGATTTATTTTTAAAATATAGAAATAAACATAATTTTTCTGAATAAAACATCAAAAAAAAAAAAATTTAAAAACTATCATAAAAAACTATTTTAAAAAAATGTTATTGAAAATAGTTACCAAACAAGGTATAAGAATTTATTTAGGAAATGTTGATTTTAGAAATAGTTTTTAAAAATTGTTGATGTTTTGTTTAGAAAAACTCTAGTTGAGAACTTAAAATATTTTAAACATATTTTATATCTTTTAAATATAGTTTAAAAGTAACTTTGATCCGAAATATTTTATTTTCAATCATTTTTCATATTTGTAAAAATATATTTTAAAATGACCCTTGGAAAAATCAGTTGAAAACAATGTACTAAGACTCTATTTGTGAAATGTTTTTTAAAACAATTTTAAAAATAAGTTTTTGAGAATATTTTTTAAAATTGTTCTTTAATATTTTATAAAACAAAAACTTGTTTGGAATTTGAAATATTTTAAACTTATTTTCTATATTTTAAATATGTTTCAAAATAACTTTAATATATAGTGTTTTATTTTTAATTATTCTTCATATTTGTATAATTATTTTTTAAAAATAGTTCTAAAAAAGTGAAAATAACTTAGAATAGCTAAATGATTGTATTTGAAAACATCTTAATTTTTATTTTTAAGAATAGCATAATATTTTTTGTTTTTTGGTTGTCAAACCTTTTTTATGTTTTAGAGAATAAAAAATTATTTTAAAAAATTAGTAAACAAACAATCCTAAAAGATTTTTCAAAAAACAATGTATTTCTTGTTTTTAAAAACAAAAAATTATTCTCTCAACAGTTGATAATAATTACCAAACAAGTGTTAAATTGGAAATTTCAAAAGTAACAATTAGAAGTAAACATGGAAAGGAAAAGACTTAAAAAAAAAAAAAAAAAAGAGAGACTTACTTATTCTGTGAATTCCAGCCAGCTAAATTGGCAACTTCAGTAAGGGCCTCCCTCCAATTCTTCACCTTGTCTATATCATGCTTCAAAGTATTTTCAAGCTTAACCAAGGCCTCTCCGAAGCTCCCTTTGTGTCCTCGCACATCTGCTGGATCCACATTGTAGAAAATGGGCAGAACCAGTTGTCCCATGGTTTTCCTGCATTCTAGTATCTTGACTAGTTCCTCTAAGCACCAACTTGAACCGGCATAGTTTTGAGAGAGAAGTATGATAGAAGACCTTGATCCTTCAATTGCTTTTACGAGTGTTGGAGATATGGATTCGCCTCTCCTAATCTCGTAGTCATCAAAGAAAGTGTTGACTCCTCTCCTGTGCAAGGCTGCATAGAGATGAGCAGCAAAGGTAAAGCGGACGTCTTCTCCTCTAAAACTAAGGAACACATCATAACTCCATTGAGAAGAAGCAAAAGGAGCCACCGTGGAAGCTGAGAGAGCAGTAGAGAGATGAACATCACAGGAAACAAGCTTATAAGAATTTCATTCCCAATATTATAGCAAGATATGAAAAACAAGCCTTGATGGTGTCATTTTACAGGTTATCATAACCGAATTTGAGAACCGAAAATACATGATCTCCCATACCTGAAAACTTTGATGAATAAGTCTTCAACATTCGTATTGCTGGCTCCCATTCTTGTGGAGAGTTCTTGCCAGCCATAGCTCGCCCAATAGTAACAAGTGCAAGTGGTAAGCCTTGGCATTCTTTAGCAGCAATTTCAGCGAGTTGGGGTATATCCGGATGTGAATTTAGAGTAGTCTTTCCAACCTTCTCCATGAACAAATTAATGGCCTCATCTTGTGTCAAACGCTCCATCTCAAGGATTTGTTGAGCTTCCATATCCCGACAAACATCCCGAGAGCGGGTTGTTAATATTACTTTGGACCTGTTTTGGGAATTAGGTGAAGGAATCCCCACTTTTTTGAGATCAAGACGCTCCCATACATCATCTAGCAGCATCACAAACCTTTTTGCCTTCAAGATTTTGAAAATTTCTACTGCTTTTTCGTCCTCAGTTCTGTTTCCCCATCTATCATCCGGGATGTCTAACTTGTTGCTAATAACTTCTTGTACTTTTCCCACACTTGCTGGCCTGGATACTACAACCCAGATGACTACTTCAAAGTCATGAATGCATAAGAACTCATTATTCACTTTGGTCATGAGGGTAGTTTTCCCGGTACCCCCCATACCATACAATCCAATAATTCCCGGTTCTTCATCTTGGATGCATCTGCAAACCTCTGCATACATCCGATCCAAGCCCACAGTCTTCTCCATTGGCCGCTCATCCACATCAGCTCTAGGCAGCCTAGTAGCCACAATGCTGAAATCGCCTCTGTGCCTCAGTTCAGTGACAACACCAATCGTTTCACTTGCTATCTTCCCGATCTTGTAGCTTGACCGGTAATTCTTGGGAAAGCGGTTTCCGAGACATTTCTGCTGGATTTCCCGATCACCCTTCTGCAGTATCTCCATCACTTTCTTTTCCAAGACTTCTACACTGAGGAGCCAGTTACTCACTTCATGTGTCCGTCGCATCTTGCGGTTTTCCTCAGCATAATCCACCGCGGCCTTCACATCTTTAGCCTTGTGCTTCAGGATCACCATGGCGTCTCTCAAATATTCAAGGGTTTCTGGCAGATCATGAACTGCACGTTCGGCAGTGATGGCAGCATCAAAGATTTCGTTTATACGATCCATGGCTTGTAGGAGATCACAGAAACAAAACTCAGAAAGAAAAAGAGAAGAGAATCAGTGATGAGTTGCCGAGAGGGGCGAGATTAATGAATGGTTGAAATTTGTTCACAAGGCAAAATATCTAGTGATGGAGAAACCAAGATTTCAATTGAGTAGGCGAAAGTAGACTCCTGGAGAAGGGTGGTTTAAGAAATAGACATATGTATAAAGGATAGTCTCAGGAACAGATAAAGAGACCACGCGAATTTGACTCGGAAAAAATTGCGAAAAGAGGTGGAAGTTTCAGATCAGTGGCCAAAGCGGAAAGACACATGAAAATCAATTCCGTTTGAAATGAAGGAGAATCATGTAACCCTAACATTAAAACAATAATTAAATTTATAGTTGTTACCATATTTTGATTTTTATAATGAAAACATCAACTTCAGACCCAATACACGGAAATGTATTTACAATAACAGTCATGAACATCGATGATTAGAGAAATTGATGAAAGTCCACCCCCTTAATCTTTTTTGTGCGTCTTGCGGGTAAGACACGATGGTTACAAAATTTGGTAGTACCTTTTTCGGTTGCTAAGGGATTGCATGGCTACAAAATTTGGTCATGTCTTTTTTGGTTTGGTCTCTGATAGGCGTGAGATCGAGTTGCCCACTAAACTCTGTAAAAGAGAATTGACTTTTTTCTCGGTTTTTATTTGTTTGAAACACCTATTCAAAAATACATTATTCCTTTTGCCTTATTTTTGGCTAAGGATGAAAATATTAATAATCATGAGTATATTGACACTTCGATTTTAAAGATATATTGGAAATATATCGGTAAACCTAAAATTGATTAAAACTCATGGTATATATATATAAATTTCATAAAATATAATTAAAAGTATAATAGACATTTTAAAGTTGTTTTGTTAAAAAATTTAATATATAAATGATATAATTTATCATATTTGATAATAATATTATATACTTAAAAAAAATTTCAAATATATATTTATTATTAAATTATATCAAATATTATTCCATAATAATATTGTGATATTTAATTATAATATGTTTGATTTTAAAATGTATTTAATATTAAAATTATAATATACTTAATTTACTTATTAAATGATATAAAATAAATGATGATATATGTATAATTTTTAAATTTTTAATTAATATATTAATGATATTAAATACACTATGAAGAAAACTATCATGATAATTTTTATATTTTTGGTAATCAATTAAATAAATTTTTTTATTTAATTAGAAAATAATTATAATTAATAAGTTCTTTAAAATATTCATTTTAGATTTTTTTATATAATGACTTTTAAATATATATATATATATATATATATATATATATATATATATATATATATATATATATATTTGGTGCAACATATTTACTAAGGGACAAAGTTGCTCTAGTGGTTGGCCCAGTTGTGCACTATAAGCCATTTTTGGAGTGTTGACCACTGTAAAAAATTTTGGGAAATATCGTTGATTTATCACCATATAGACAAATTTTGGCAATTTTTCCTAAAATTTCGCTTGATTGACATTTCTCCACTCGATATCGTTCCCATAGGTCCCGATACATGATATAGCGGTAATAGCAAAAATTTTGTCCTTGCTTTTGACGCCCATGTGCTCTCACCAACTCCTTTTTCCTTTTAGTTCTTTCAAGCACTTGTTGGAAGATGCTTGATTGTATAATATCATAATGCTTTTTAATAAATAAATTGAGACCGATACATAGAATCTATAAAAAAAAAAATACTATTATGAGTGCACGATATAATTATTCTGAGGACATATTAATACTTAAATGAGCCAATGAATCTTAAATGTTCACTTGTGAAGATTGTTCAACCATATTTTGACGCTCATGTGCTCTGTCCAACTTCCTCCTTTTTCCTTGTGGGGCCTGTTTGGTACATGGAATAAACAATGAGAATGGATATTTTCTTTCTATTTTATTCTCTTTTGAATCATAATGAATTTAGTAATTTTAATTTTTGTGTTTGAATACGTATAGAATGAATAATAATTTGTTTCATAAATTAATGTTAAATAAAAATGAGAATGAAAATTAAAGAAATATATAAATTATCAATAATAACTATACACATGGTTTAAAATAATATTGTTTTTTTAAACAATATTGTTATTCGTTCTACTATTTTTTCTATACCTTTATATATATTTTCTGTTTGTAGACAATTTTATTCCAATTTATTCTGGTTTAGGAACTTTTTAAATGAGTGAGTTACTCCCCATTGAAAATCGAATTCCGGAAACTACCACCCAGTCTCCAGGAGTTTCCAATTATTGGTGGCCTCACATGCTGGGAAATCTTCCTCACCGCAACCTCAGCCGGTTAGCCAAGAAATATGGCCCCATCATGTTTATGCGACCTGGGTGTGTTCCAACAATCATAGTCTCATCGCCCCAAATAAACAAGCTATTCCTCAAAACCCATGATGCATGTTGTCATTGCCAGTCCGCCTAAACTCCAAGCCTTCAAAGACCTGACCTACGGGATTAAGGGAAAATTGTGTACAGTAGAGCTTCTTAGTACTGCAAAAATCAATTCCTTTGCCTCAATGAGGAAGGAGGTGCTTGGGATGTTGGTGCAGTCACAAAAAGAAATGGCAGCAGCTCTAGAGGTGGTGGATATTACTACAAAGGTTGCTCACGTTATCGACGATATGACTTACCGGATGGTTTTTGGATGCAACAAGGACCGGATGAATGACTTGAAAACCCTTGTAAACCCTTGTTCGAGAGAGCACCAGGTTGGCAGGAACCTAAAAAATAGGAAAAAGATCCGTCAATGACAGGACCTTCCACAGATGTCTTAACATTTAAGCTTTTGTAGACTACTGTGTTAAGTACTCCGTATAAAGCAAAGGAAAGTAACCTTCCCATTTACTGTGGCTGTATGATTTGGCTGTGTAGGAAAGTATTAAGTATTAAGGGTGACTCGAAACATTTAATATTCATGTTTTTTACTTAAAACTTATTACTTAATTTTTACTTTAAGTGTTAAAGTTATTTGATAAAATTAACTTAAATTTTATTCTAAATTATCAAATTGGCATATCTATCTTCATAAATTATAATTAGAGCAAAAGAAGTCGAGTAATAATAAAGGTCATGGAGTAACTAAAGAGATCTTAAAAGTAATTAGGATAAATGAAGATAAAAAGATAAAATGAAGATACAGACTTAAAAATAAATTAATTATTTTTATGCATTACTTAAAGTTATTTTTTTATTTTAAATCATATTATTAAGTTATTTTACCAAACATATTTGATTTATTTAATAACTTAAATTAAGTTATTAAGTCACTTTAAGTTATTAAGTTGGTTTACCAAATACCCACTAAAAAGATCTGAAAAAATTAATTTTATTTAGTTATTATTTAAACCAAATTGTTGCATTGAAAAGTTAAATGAGTTCATGAAGCTTTGTATATTTTTTAAAAAAGATTGATGTTTCTTAAAAGATTTGAACACAGTTTTATGTATATATAAAATCATTATTCCATTAAAAACTTCTAAGCATCTTTGAACAAAGGCTTCAAAAAATTATATGAAAATAACCATTTTGCATTATTCACAACGTCTTTGTATTTTGTATTTAATATTGCTAACCTACTCTCACGCAGAAAGTCTTTGTAGCATTGAAAATATCCAAAGCATTAAACAAATTAAGAAAAGTGCTTTCACATATGACTAATTTGAAAATTGCACCTTCTACTACTAATTATTGCACCTTACTCGCCAAATCCTTTATGCTATGTGATTAAATTAAAGAAATAATTGGTCAAAGCACAATAAGTTGTGAACTTGTGATAGCCGAGGCAATGGCATTTATTCCTTTACGCCCACCAGCAATACTAATCCACTGGAAGTGGGAACAGATTCATATTCTCTATAAAGCTTCGGGAAAATTATAGGGAATTAGAATCCCAAGTTAGTGTTTTGAAGAATAAAGATGTATACTTTTGGTGCAGTTAAACGTATCTGAGTAACTAATTTCGCCCACTTGCCCTAACTGGTCCCATGCAACTCACCCCTACTAGAAGCTTCTAGCACAAGATAGATAAAACAGCTGTGCCGGAAGTAATGAAAGATACGTAGAGGTTTTGTTTTTGCGAGGAATGTAATAGCTTTCCTTTCTCCCTTCTTTATTTTTCAAATGTTACTTGTTCTCCCGGAATTTACGACTTTAATTCCAACGGCGTCAAAAGCACTCAATGCTGGTTGGAATTGGGTCTGGAGGCCACAGGCCCACTAAGTGAGAGAGAAATCTGCAACGATGGCCTACTTTTACTTGTTCTGGTAAAGGCTGCCTTTTCTAACATTTTTGGGAGCTGTGGGTGCGCTTGATAGTTGATGGACTGGACGATTCTCAAGCTTCTGCTGTTCAACTGTGCAATGATGATGATGATGGAATAATTCTCGAAACACTCTTGTTCAATCTCAACAACTTCGTCCCAACCAATTCCACAAATCCCAGGCCCAGTCTTGGCCCATTTGTGGCCCACCTTAATCCCTGTGTGACCACACTTGGTTTCAATGATATATTCCTTCAAGGTCTCAATCTTCTTCCAATTAAAGTTTCAGAAAACTTTGGAAGAGCACCAATTTTGGATGTCACTTGATTGGCGAGTAAGGTGCAATAATTAGTAGTAGAAGGTGCAATAATTAAAAAGTTTTAAGCATCTTTGAACAAATGCTTCAAACAAATATACGAAAATAACCATTTTATATTCTTCACAGAGTCTTTGTATTTTTGTATTTAGTATTGATAACCTACTCTCACTCTCACGCGGAAAGTCTTTGTATCATTGAGAAGATCCAAAACATTAAACAAATTAAGAAAAGTGGTTTCACATATGACTATTTGAAAATATTTACCAATTACAATAACCAAACTTGGGCGCAAGAACTTTTGTGAATAGGGGTCTCTGGTTTAGTGCTTGTTGTAACCACCATTATGAGAACACATTAGAAAAGAAATTCCACCAAAATGAATATTAAGGAGAGGGATATTAAAGAAAATAACATATGAAGAAATTATATATATATATAGAAGCTATGTTTAACAACTACAAGAGCTTTTGATAGTTCCATTCATTGAATTTAAGATGGATTTGATTTCTTGAAGTTGTGTGAATCGAGCTTATGATAGATCCCATTTCAACGGTCTCTTTTTCATGATAAGAAATAATTTGAAGTTAAATAATCACAGGCATCTTTGAATAAGGACTTCAACTTGGTGGTGGTGCATGTGCGTCTTGAGTTGTATAATAATAATAATAATAATAAAATATTATTGAATTGAGTCATCCACGGCATCTTTAAACAAACATTAAAAAATAATCATAATATATTCTTTTGAGTGTTCTCACATGTGACAGCCTGCCCTCAATGAATCCGCCCATAAGTAGTTGGCTTCTTTTGCATCAAGATCTATCAACTCGAGTTTGTACATCTTAGATCTCTCTGTTAAACCTAGCCTATTTTCCTTCTTCCATTATGGCATCTTCTTCTTCTTCTTCTTCTTCTTCTACTTCTTTCTGGACGTATGATGTTTTCCTTAGTTTTAGAGGAGAAGATACCCGCTACACTTTTACTGACCATCTCTATAAGGCCTTGCGTGCAAAAGGAATTGAGACCTTTATGGATTATCAGCTTAGAAGAGGTGAGTTGATAACTCCGGCACTTGTTACAGCAATTGAAGGATCAAGACATTCCATCATTGTTTTGTCAGAAAACTACGCATCCTCAAAGTGGTGCCTAGATGAACTGGTGAAGATATTACAGTCCCAAAATACCAAAGAACGGAGGGCTGTGCCAATTTTCTACAATGTGAATCCGTCAGATGTTGGAAACCAGAGGGGAAGTTTCGGAAAAGCCTTGGCTGACCATGAAGAGAAGCTGAAGGCAGACCATGAGAAGAAGTTGAAGTATGATATGGAGAGGCTGCAGGGATGGAGGAAGGCTCTCACCCAAGTTGGCAAGATATCTGGCTTCACTTCATCTCGTGATAAGTAATTTTCTAAAGCTTATCTCTTTATTTATTTATTTTTGTTACTATTATTATTATCATCATTATTATATTGCTCAAAAGGTTTATTATGAATCATAAATAATTAAGTGAAAAGCCCTTACGTTGGACAGTCTATGGAACACTAAGGGCATAGGTACTAGTTTAGATCTTGAATTAATATATATATAGATGTTTAAATACTTTTATTCAATGTGATATTTAGGGCTTGAGTACTGATATGGTTCTTGCTACATAAATTATTCAATAATTAAAAGTTTGAGATTCACTCGGACAAACTGAATTACTAGTTATTGGAACTGGCTTAGATAGGTAGAACCATTTTGGACTTGTTTGTAAATAGATGGGTTAATGGGGTGGCCCACTGTATACAATGTTTAAGAAGTTCTTATATAAAAAGAATTTTAGGATGACTTTTTCTTTAATGATTTTTAAACATTATGACCTATACAATTTCAAATATTCAGGATTGTTAAGACGATTTTCTAGAAGAGGACTTCTATTTGTAGTCTCCTTCCATCCCTTTATACTTCTTTTTTTTTTTTCCTTTCCTCAATATATTCATATATATCGACACACACTCATAGCTTATGATCTTCTTTGTCTCTCGAACCCTGATTCCTCTCTCCTTCCTCTTCATCTTCTTTACCTTAGTTCTCTTCAGTTCTTCACCTTTCATTTCTATCTTTCATTTTTGCTTCTTTTGTTTTGCTTTTGTATTTATTTCTTCAATGGAAATGAGAAGAAGAATAAGAATAAAAGGTGAAGTAGCGAAAAAAATTATAGTGAAGAAGTTGAGTGGGAAGGAGATAAGGGTTTTAGGTGTGTTTAGGAGATAAAAAGTTGAAGACCAATGAGTAAATTTACATGCCTTTTATATTTGAAAAAATAAAAGTGAATTAAAAAGGAGTAGACGATTGCATAAACCATTTTACAATTGGGATGCTACAACCCTTTTCATTGAACTCCTGTGCTTTATACATCTTGTGCAAGATGAAAAGTATTTTGCAACTGTGACTAATTAATACTCTTGACAAAAATTCATCTTTGTCCTTTTCTATTCTAATAAATCTGATTGTTAGTAGGTACATGAATCCATCTTTATGTTTATTAATATATTTAGTTATGGTTATGCACCTTGTCATATTTGTATAGAAATGAAAATTAGGTTAGATATGATAGATTTAAGATGGTTATTTTATGACATTTGTTCTTAACACAACACAAAAATTCTCCTCGTAAGAGAAATTTGACCAATTATATATATCTTGATAATCTTATTATGCTTAATTTCCCCTTTTCCCAAGTTGCAATGAACAAGACCATGTGTCTTGCCATACTTACAATTGTTTCAACATTTATGGGTTATCAAACTACTTTTATTTGTTCTTTAAACTGGCAGGCCTGAGACTCAGTTTATTGAAGAAATTGTCATGGATATTTCCAAAGACTTAAATTGTGTATCCTCAAGTGATAAGAAGAATCTAATGGGAATGAATTGTTGCATAAGAGAATTGGAGTCACTATTGTGTCTTGAATCAACTAAAGTTCTTATGGTAGGAATTTGGGGTATGGGCGGCATTGGCAAGACAACCCTTGCCAGAGTTATTTATGAGCGTCTTTTATGTCAATTTGAAGGTTATTGCTTTCTAGAAGGCTTAAAAAGCACAAGTATGGATAATTTAAAAGCAGAACTTCTTTCAAAGGTATTAGGGGATAAAAATATAAATATGGGACTCACTTCAATAAAGGCAAGACTTCGGTCTAAAAAAGTCCTTGTTGTTATTGATGATGTGAATCACCAATCCATGTTAGAAACATTAGTAGGGGGACATGATTGGTTTGGTCCACAAAGTCGAATTATTATAACAACAAGGGATAAACATCTTCTAACTGTGCAAGGTGTTGATGCAGTATATGAAGTACAAAAATTAGAGGATGATAATGCCATTCAGCTCTTTAGTCATTATGCCTTTAAAAACAAACCTCCTACAAGAGATGTTATGAAGCTCTTGGATCAAATAACATCTTATGCTCAAGGTCTTCCATTGGCTCTCAAAGTTTTGGGTTGTTCTTTGTGTGATAGAAATGCTGACTATTGGATGGATAAGTTGAATCAATTGAAAAAAATCCCTAATGGGGAAATTCAAGAAGTGCTTCAAATAAGTTTTGATGGATTAGAGGATAATGAGAAAGAGATATTTCTAGATATTGCATGTTTCTTTAGAGGAAGAGGCAAAACTTTTGTAAGGAAAATATTAGAAAGTTGTGGCTTCTCTGTGGTTAGCGGAATAGAAAATCTAATTGATAAATCTCTTATAACCATTACTTGGGACGATAGATTAGAGATGCATGATTTACTTCAAGAAGTGGGTTGGCAAATCATTCGCAAGACTTCTCCTAAAGAGCCTGGCAAACGTAGCAGATTGTGGGAACAGAAGGATATCTCTCATATTTTGAAACGGGAAACGGTGAGAATGTAATATGAAAATTGCTTTTCATAGACAAATTTAAACTTTGAAAGTATATATCATTTTTATTTAAGCAATTATATCTATATCTATATCTATATCTATATCTATATATATCTTAATAAATTTGCATTCTTTTAACTTATTCTTTGCTCTTGGTTGTTAGGGAGGTCAAGAAGTTGAAGGCATATTCTTCGATTTATCTGGTTTAAGGGAGATGAGCTTTACCACTAAAGCCTTTTCCCAGATGACTAATCTTAGGTTGCTTGAAATCTACCGATCTAACTATCAATGTAAATTGCACATTTCTGATGACTTCAAATTTCATTACGATGAGTTGAGGTATCTGCATTGGGATGAATACCCATGTGAATCACTGCCATCCGATTTTGAGTCCGAGAATCTTGTTCACTTCTGCATGCCTCGTAGCCATCTTACTCAGCTCTGGAAAGGACAAAAGGTATGATTGATTTACTTTCTCTTTTTGGGATACTGTGTGATATTCATAATGAAATCTAAATGTTTATAGCTTCTCTCTGGTTTTTTTTTTTTTTTTTTGGCTTATAGGTCTTTGGAAACCTCGAATTTGTGGATGTCAGTTACTCCCAATACCTAAAAAAAACTCCCGATTTTTCAAGAGCCACAAATCTTGAAGTTTTGGTTCTCAAAGGATGTACAAATTTGCGTAAGGTTCACCCATCCCTTGGATACTTGAGCAAACTCATTTTGTTGAATTTGGAAAACTGCACAAACCTTGAGCATCTTCCAAGCATCCGTTGGTTGGTATCCCTTGAAACCCTTATTCTCTCGGGTTGCTCAAAGCTAGAGAAGTTACCAGAAGTTCCACAGCATATGCCATATTTATCAAAGCTCTGTCTAGATGGGACTGCTATAACAGACTTTTCTGGCTGGTCAGAACTTGGAAATTTTCAAGAGAACTCAGGGAATTTAGACTCTTTAAATGAGCTCAATTCAGATGATTCCACCATAGGACAACTACCTTCTTCCAGTGTTGTCCTGAGAAATCATAATGCATCTCCTTCGTCTGCGCCTAGAAGATCACATTCCATTCGTCCTCATTGCACCTTAACCTCACTGACGTATCTGAACCTTAGTGGAACCTCCATCATTCGCCTACCTTGGAACTTGGAACGACTTTTTATGCTGCAGAGGCTTGAGTTGACAAATTGCAGAAGGCTTCAAGCACTGCCAGTGCTTCCATCAAGTATAGAACGTATGAATGCAAGTAACTGCACATCACTGGAACTCATCTCCCCTCAGTCAGTTTTCAAACGTTTTGGAGGTTTTCTATTTGGTAATTGCTTCAAACTGAGGAACTGTCATAGTAAGATGGAGCATGATGTACAGAGTGTGGCATCGCATGTTGTCCCAGGTGCATGGAGGTCCACTTATGCAAGCGTAAGTTCTCTTTTGGTTTCACAACATAATTTCCACATTTCTGCAGAAATGCTACTTTCGCTGTGCCTTCATGATTTTTGCTTCTCCTAATTTTGTACCATTTGAATGTCTTTAATTTTTTATTTTTTAAAAAGGGAGAATTTGTACTAACTTGACCCAAACGATACAAAACTTTCACATTTCATCTCAACTTTTGAATTCCAATAAAAGGATATTTTAAAAAAAATGTCTGTATTATAATTTTGTCTTTTATGTTCTATTTCACTTTTATTATATATTTTTAATATTTTTTTTAGAGTCATTTAATTAAAAGGGATATTTTTTAAATCTAATCATCTACTTTTTTTAACCGTAAAAAGCATCCGTATAGGACAAAAATTTCCTAATTTTTCCCACAAAAATAACATTTCCTTTTAAAACTAACATAAAAATAAGAGAGACATTTATATTAAAATCAAATTCCTTTCCAAGACAAAAAATTAAGTTATATTTATAAATATAGGATTTTTTTATCCCTTTTAATCAATTAATTCTTTATATATTATTATTATTATTATTATTATTATTATTATTATTGTGGGAGTTTTTTTACGGTTTCATTTGAAATTTTATAATGTTAAAGATCAGATAGTATAAAAGGTTGTCATTTTAATAAATCTTTTATCTAACCCTGTTTTCGCCAAGCCTTGCATATCTGATCCAAATAAAATTTCTAATAAAGAATTTAATCTTAATCAAGTTATTTTAAAATGAAATTTAATTATAATGTAGTTTAAGTTACCATAATTAAGTTCTTTTTGTAGATGAAATGAAAACTTAGTCGTAGTTAAATTTTTTGTAAACCAAATTCAATCCAATACAATTTCGATGAACATTTTTAATCAAAATTTAACTTTAGTTAAATTTATGATAAATAAAATATAATCTCCAAATAGTTTAGATGAATATCTTAAATAAAAATGAGAATGAGCTATTTGAGAGATAAGAGAATAGGGTAGGGCATTATGAGATAAAGGTAAATTTTTCATAGAGTGTTATCAATTGAGAAAGAAAGAGAGCAAGTTCAAGATAAAGCCAAAAAAAAAGAAAAGTTAAAGATCACACTTAAAATGAAGTTATGAAAACAAAATATAGAAAATAGTAAATGCATCCAAAAAGAGTCATCTCTCAACAAAATTAAAGATTGATGTCATTGTTATGATTTAATAGTTATTTTAACTCATATATCCAAATAATCCTTAATATAATTACTAAAGTTATTACTTATAATATGAAATTGTTGGTATTATAATTACAATTAATATTACTATTAAATAATGTCATTGTTACTTTATTATTTTAACATAGAAAATTATTATTAGCATTATTATTATAATCAGTGATTGTTGTCATTATTATATTATCGTTATTATTATCATGTTATATTTCTATTATTAGTGATTTTGTTTAAATCATTTTGTTACTCATTATACTATTACAATTATAGTTATTAATGATATATTACTTTACTTCATGTATTAGCTTACTATACTATTAATACTATAGTTAAAAAAAATAGTATTAATATAAATATTTGTAGTATTATTATTGTTAATAACAAAAATACTACTAGGAATAATCATGTTGAAATAAATATTTGTATATACTAATAATAATAATAGTATTTATAATAATAATAATAATAATAATAGAAGAAAATGAGTAGGTTAAGATGTGAAATAGTAACAATGCAGCAAAGGGACATTTATATTAAAATGTTGTATCATTTGTAAATGAATTTTAAAAATTGGAAGTTTTATTACCAAAAATAATAGGAGATGTGGGTTCGTTCTCAGCATCCTCAATATTCGTTTTTGTTTTGCAGTGGCATCCTAACGTTCCGATCCCGTTCAACACTGTTTTCCCTGGTAGTGAAATACCGGATTGGTTCAGGCATCATAGCCAAGGGCATGAAATAAATATAGAGGTACCTCCAGATTGGTATATTAATAGCAACTTCCTGGGTTTTGCTCTTTCTGCTGTTATGGCACCGCAGCACTTCCCCCCGTGTTGGTTTATGTACTGCGACTTGGATACCCATGATCTTAATTCCAATTCCCATCGCATATGTTCCTTCGTTGGTTTAAGTACAACTTTCCAACTTTACCGTACACCAATTAAATCAGATCATGTATGGCTGGCGTATGTTCCATCATTTTTCAGCTTCAGTTGTGAGAAATGGAGTCACATTAAGTTTTCATTTAGTTCAAGCGGGGGCTGCGCTGTGAAGAGTTGTGGGTTTTGTCCAGTGTACATTAAAGGTATCAGTGATGAAGGGGATTATTCCAGTGGAAGTGCCCTTGATGAGCCAAGAAGGCATGCAGCCAAACCCTCCCATATCTCATACCAGTAGCGACTACCACATTCACCAAAGGAACGCTACTGAAATTGTTCTTGATGATCTTCATGAGAGAGACTTGGTTAAGAAATCATATCCAGAAGCCTTCATGAGGCCCAACCCAGAGGAAGTGGCCTTGCAGATGTGATCAAATCAGTATTATGACATACCATCAGGAGAAGCCTTCGTGAGGGGGAACCCAGAGGAACTCTCACATGACTTGCATTCCTGGTTCCAGCAAAGGTTTGAGTTCCAACAGTAGTAAGTTGCTCTTGTTTGGGTGTTCATTACTATTCTAAGCTTCTTGCTTCTTGCTACCTTTTACCATTGGGTCCATTTTGAATCTCACCACTTCTCGGTTTGTGGTCACTCTTGTTTTTACCATTGGAAAAAAGAAAAAAAAAATCCCATAATATTACTGCTTGATATTTATTTTGCTCTCAAATTATTATTTAGTAATTAAATGAAATGTTATTAATCCATGTATATAGTTGATGATGTATGTATGCAGTTCACTAATCTTAAAATCCGCATATTCTCTTGATTTTTGAATTAACTTAATATGTTTTGGAGTGTCTACGCTAGGGTGATGACTCATTATCGAGCTGGTAAAATTAGCAAGTGATGACTCTATAAAAATTTCTTTGAGTTTGATAACCAAAAGAGATCAATGAAAGGGAAGAGCAAAAGAGTTCAATGTTTTTAGGCTCGTGATAAAGACTCTGGAGTGAAATTGAAATTGAGAATTCAGTAAGACTAAAAGCAGATTATAAGTGAACTTTGGGCGTCAACCGTGCTCCATCCGCAATGACAACACTTGAGCAAACTTAAGCGAGTTAAACTCAGCCACTCATTTTTTTCCTATGTAGCATGTCCTTTATGTAATTCTTCGAATATTAAGGAGCATGATCCGCAAGCTTGGGGCATATATGCTTGGAAACCTCAGGAACGGGGGAAACTACAAACTAGTTCGAGTCATGTGAAGTTAAGAGCGGGGGGCTTGTAGGAGATCTAGAAGATGGTGCCAACCAAGCCCCATTCCACACTATACAGATTCAAACCATAGGGAAAAATAGTGCCAAGATGCGCCACCTTGATGTTGCGGCCATTTATGCTTCCCACAAAGTCAGTTTCAGTGGATGATGGCTCTAAGTACAGTGCCATCTTCGTCGCAATTTCATTCAGGGTACATATGAGGATGACACGGACCCACCATGTCTATCATCAATTTGCTGTTTCCCACCTGACATAGGATTTCCTACCTCAATTTCGATGCCTTAACGAGACCTATTAATTAATAACCTAAGAAGCACTCATTTTGGAAGCCAAAGAAAGAACCATTGAGGTGTTTCAAGGGGAGGTCTTCTTCTTCATGTCATGAACTACTGAATGCATGTATTTTTTTAGCTTGTTTTATTGTTTTTAAGTGTGTTTACAATATCTTAAATATATTTCAGTATTTGTAATCCTTTTGTTACAATTGCTTTCATGTTGTATACATTTTAAGGGCTTAATTTGAGATTTTAATGGAAATCCTAAGTTAACTCTGCTTTTGGCCACCTTTTTGTATGGTTTTATTTTGATATATATCTAGGTTGTAATAGTTGAGGCTGAGGAGAAGGGTTCTTCTAAGTGCTTATGAGACTTGAGCCATTTTTTCCCATGGAATGTCCTATGAATATGATTTTATTTAAGGTTGTATAGATCCTTAAGACCTCCCTTTTGACCATTGAATGCCCCTGAAATATGGTTTTATTGTGCTAATATCAGCCTGTGACCTAGATTCGCTCTTAATTAGCTAGACCCATCTTTGTCACTTGGTAGCTGAAGCTTAGGAGTACCTTGTAGAGTACTTTAGGTGCTTGTTGGATAAGCCATTTGTGGACCCGCATTTTTCACGTGCGTCCCCGCTCGATTAGTGAGACTCGCTTTTTATTTGTGAAAAATTATTTAGTTTTGGAAAAGTTGGAGCCGCCACTTATTTTATTTTTATTTTAAAGGGAAAATAAAACCCTAAAAAAATGACTCCATAATTTTTGGAAAAGCGTGTCTTTAAAAAACCTGAGTCTAAGTCCGGGGATCAAGTTACTTATTGGGAAGGTGCCTCTAGGAGGTAGCACCCCTCTAAGCCCTAAAGAAGTCTCTACCGACTAAATTGGGGGTTATGTGGCAATTAATTGATTAATTGTAGATACCTAAGTAAGCTAGGTGATTTCGGAAAGTAGCATGCTAAATAAGGAGATCAATCACAATAAAGGAGAGTTAGGGTACGTACCTGAACCACTTCTTAAGCGCTATCATAAAACATCAATGGTTAATTAAAAAATATGACACACGACATGCATTTTATCAAGGACGATCAAACAAGCATCAAGACAATCAAGTATGACATCAAACAAGGGCAATGACATGCATATTCATGAAATTTTGGGAACGTACCTGGATAACATATATAACTCCTAATGCGCTTCATCAAGAAATGGGGGTTAGATAATAAATAATAAATAATAAATCCTAGCATGCTTATCTAATTAATTAGCAAAAATTATCAAAATTCGGAATAATTAATTATCATATTGTATACAATTCCTAAAAAGAAAAATGTAAATATAATTACAATAAATAACAGGGTAGTAGCAAAAATAAATTTTGAAAAAGATTTTCTTATGTAGGGGTTTCACCAATTCCCCAAATTAATATACACGAATTTAGCCTAAAATTGTCCCATTTATTTGGGACCACAAGCTTTGATTCGCGTTTTGTTTAAAACCAAAATTTTTGTTGAAAATTGAGAAAGATGCAAACCGATTAAGATATGGTTGCATGTTATTTTTTAAATAGAAAAGAGATTTTGATTCTAGAGGCTTTAAATGTATTTTTTTTTTTAAATCTCTTAAAATGGTTTTTTTTTTTTTAGAAAAAGAGTTTTGTTTTAAAATAAAGGAAATTAATTTTTAAAATAACAAAAATAGAAAACAAAATATCAATCAAAACAAAAGGAAACAAAGATCACGAAATAAAGGATTTAGAAAATCTTGTCAATTAGAGTGGTGAGGGTAAAGGCCAACCTTCATGGGTTTTCCAGTGGCCCTCAAAAAAATTTGACCAACAATCAGTAAGGTAACAAATTTATTACTTCCTAATCAAGCAAACTAACAAAATTATCATCCAAAAAACTAACATTTAGATTTCAAGAAACACATGATTAATGACTAGAATTAAACTAATTGGAATTAAAAAATGTAGACTTTACCTCACAGGATCAATTAAACTAAAGAATCAAGATTGATAACACGTTCAAATTAAAAATAAACTAGAATTTAAATTAATCGGAATTAAAAATATAAACTTTGCCTTACAAGACTAATTGAAGTAATAGATTTAAGATCAATAACTCATTCAAATTGGAAATAGACTAAAATTAAACTAATTGGTATTAAAAATATAAATTTTACCTTACAAGATCAATTAAATAGAAGAATTAAGATCATTAACATATTCAAATTTAAAATAAACTAGAATTTACACTAATCGGAATAAAAAAAAAAAAAAAAAACTTTACCTTACAAGACCAATTAAACTAATAGATTTAACATCAATAACATATTCAAATTAAAAATAAAATAGGATTAAACTAATTAAAATTAAAAATATGAATTTTACCTCACAAGATCAATGAAATTAAAGAATTAAGATCAATAATGTATTCAAATTAAAAATAAACTAGGATTAAACTAATTGAAATTAAAAATATAAATTTTACCTCACAAGATCAATTAAACTAATAGATTTAAGATCAATAACTCATTCAAATTAAAAATAAACTAGGATTAAACTAATTGGGATTAAAAATATAAATTTTACCTCATAAGACTAATATAACTAAAGAATTAAGATCAATAACATATTCAAATTAAAAATAAACTAGGATTAAACTGATTGAAATTAAAAAATATGAATTTTACCTCACAAGATCAATTAAACTAATAGATTTAAAATTAATAATTCATTCAAATTAAACATAAACTAGAATTTAAACTAATCGAAATTAAAAATATGAATTTTATCTCACAAGATCAATTAAACTAATAGATTTAAGATCAATAACTCATTCAAATTAAAAATAAACTAAAATTTAAATTAATCGGAATTAAAAATATAAAATTTATTTAAACTTTCATGTAGATTAAAATAAACTAGCATAGAACTAATGGATTGCAATCATAAAAGAGAGACATTTAATCTAAGAGAAATAAAAGATTATTCGAAATCAAGATTTAAAAGAATTTATCACAAACAATTAATTAAACCAATCAACTAAAACCCAAACTAAAAACAAGAAAATACTGTATCGAAAACCGAAAACTAATCTATATTGTCTCGAAAACATACTCTCTTGATGTGTCCTCTCTATAAAAGATCACCCTTGTATGTGAAATCCCGCTCCAAAAGAAAAAAGTCTCCTCCTCAAAGCCCTAAGTCCCTTTTACCGCTGCCCGTTTCTTCTTCTCTTATTTCTCTGATAGCCCCCCCTTTATGGAATATTTTCTTTTTTTTTTCCTTTTGGAGATGTATTTCCAACCTTAAAGGAAATCCCACTTTCTAAACTTTTGATGTCACTTACCATTTCAATTGACTTAATAAAAGGAACCTGTTAACCCAATGAACATTGTCTGGTGGGTCCCATGGTCATATTCTCTTCTCTCTTCCAATTAGAAACAGTCGACTATGCCATTTCTTCGTGCTGTTGGTGCGAAACCTCGTTTGCAGCCTCTACGTGTTCGGTGGGGTCAGCGGTGATCCAAAATACGGAGACGACGGAGGAGCGGTTGGCGAAGGCGGAGCCTCTTTTAGGTGCCGACGTAGGTGATAAATCTAGCGGATCTGCTGAATCAAAGTGCAATCTGATCCAACACAAACTGCATCCGCCGAAGTCAGTCATTGAAGGTTTCCCAGACCTCAGCGCTACCCCTATCTACCTCTCGCCGGAGTCATCTCCTTCGTTTGCAAGGCTGGAACTTGCGCAACGATGATCAGCGGTCACAAAGCTTTATCGACTGCGATGATGGCGGTTATGGTGGTGGCGGTGGCGGAAGCCATTGGAGGCGTCTTCGTCCATGTTAGATTCGGCCGGCAATGGTGAGGAGTGCAGCAACGTTGCAATGTGGAGATGATGGTCCTCACGGCAGTGTAGCGGCGCAGGTAGAGGAGATCGCATCATCGGTGGTCGGCAGTGCATGAGGAGTGGTCGTCGGAGGTGAAATCGATACCGACGCCGTCTAAACCTGGATCAGATATGAAGGTTCCATGCAGGGTAGCGTCGTTGTTGTTATCAAAGAAGAAGTCCGGGTACAGAGGCGGCACTGCCAGTGGATGCGTTCTTGATGTGCCTCCCCAGCCGACGTGCCATTGGTCGCGATGAAGTGTGGAGAATGATAATGGCGGTGATTGATCAGCATCAAGACCTAGTCTATGTGTGGCTTCGATGAGTTGTTGCTTTTCTATGGAGATGCGGTGAATTGGTGTAGACATGTAGAGGACTACTATAAAGAAGGCTTGTCTTCTCCAACTGATGGCGCTCCTGTGGAGGTGATGCTCGCTGTTGGTAGAGTTGCATCTCTCTAGAAAAGACCTAGCTTCCTACCATGCTTCCTGCATTTTCTATAACCGAGTCTTGAAGTACCCAGATCCCTAGAAGGAATATCCAGCTGTCACTTTATGGTGCCACCGTCATGCATGCTCAGAACATTTCTTTTTCATTTCTCAAGTTCTTTTTATGCTTGACATGGGTCCCAGGTTTTTTACGTAGAGAAAAGTGAAGCAAAAAGGCTCCAACCGGTGGTGATTTAGACTTAAGCTTAAGCTTTAGGCTTGAAAAAACCTATTTTAGAACAAGTAACCATAGAATGTAAGTTAGTTTGCAATGGAGCATTACTACAATTAAGGATAAACTCAAACAAAACATGCAAAAGTTGATGAAGAATTAGGTTGAGAAGTTGGCAAAGGTAAAAGTGAAGCAATGGGTGTTGTAGTAGGAGACTTTATAGGATGATGGCTAGGTTGGTGACCAAGTAGATGATGTTAGCAAAGGTTACAGTATAAGAGGCGAAAGGAAATGCATTGTGTTGTCCATAGTAAATGAGGAAGAAGTCTGATTAGGTGGTTAGGTGGTTTTGAAGCCAAAAGAAATGTGAATTCGTTAAACACAAGTCATGAGATGTATATTTTTCCTTCTAGAGATAAGGATCGATAACCTTTGTAAACATCACTATAGCCAAGAAATGTGTAAGCGAAAGAACAGTATCATAATTTATGGTTATTGCAAGGTCTTAAGTGAGAATAACAAGTACAACCAAATACCTTCAAGAAATTATAATTAGGTTGAGTATGGAACAATACTTCCAAAGGTTATCTTTGTTGCAGGATTATGTTAGGAAACCTATTAATAAGGAACATAGCAATTGATAAGGATGTAAATCTTACATTTAACCTTGCATAATCACATCATTTTTGCATCAATCAAGCACTTTCATATCTAATTTAATTGAATTATTTATATCAAGGTGCCTCAACATGTCTCGTATAAGTTTTGTAGGTGAATCGAATTCAATTAAAAAGCACAAAAAATATAAAAGCTACCAATTTTGAAACTCTCATAGTTACAAAAAGAGTTGCGAAAATTTGTTGCCTTCTTTTAAATCCAATTTCTCATGTTTCTTTTCCTCTATTTCCATTTTATGTTCTTCCCTCCATGACTAAGCAAGCGAGGACAAGTCAAAAGGGACCTTTTCTTTATCAAGCTTGACATTTTTGCAACTTAAGAGCAAGCTACCTTTGAAAGGACCAATATTTGCAAACCGAGGTGTCATGCATGCCACTTAGAGCTACAAAGAAATTGAAGTAGTAATCAATGGGGATAAAGGGCCAATGGGGATAGAGGTTGTCTTTTGTAGAGAGATAAGAACAAGCAATCTTGAGGAGACTCTTCGCCTATAAATAGTCATCTCCTTCATCAAGTGTAAGAAATCTTTGAAAGTCGTAGGAAACTTTCACTTGAGGGTAGTAGTTAGTATAGGAATAAGTCATATGTTATTGTCTTAGGTTCGCTAAGTTGTTTTTTATACTTAATGTTTTCAATTTATTTCAAATTCAAAATTCATGGTTTCAAATTTATGCAAATTTTGGTTTGATGCTTTGTTTTCAAATCTCATCCATTTCTTTTGCATTTTAAATCCTTATTGCTCATCTAAATTTGAAGGTGAGAATTAAGAGCTCCATAGTCAATGTGAATTTAGGACTTCAACTTTTTTTTTTTTCACTTTTTAGTTGAGTCTAGGCTTGCTGAAACGCTGACCTACTCCATCTTTTTGTCCCTATGGTTCCTCATTACATGAAATGTCTTGCGTGAGAATCAACAGTGGAGCAATCCACAAAGATTGATTCCTTTTTACTCTCACCATGGTTTCCCATCGCTTGAAATGTCTTGAATGGGAATACGGCGGTGAAGTCAGTTAAGGGGCATGGAGCCTTCTAGTAGCATGATTTAGGTTGATTGGAGAAGTGAGGAATGGTTGAAAGTGTGGCACTTATCCAAGATATGGCTTGTAGTACATGCATGAAGACTCACCCAAGTAATGTAACCTCTTTGATTCTCTCTTTCAATATTCCTATTTAATTTCTATTGTTAAATATTTAATATCTTGGTTATTTCTTTATTTCCTTTAGTTATTGAATGTTTACCTCGACCATTAAGACAACAAAAAGAAACTCTTTCCCAAATCATTAGTGCATTATGTTGAGGGCTCACGTTACCGGGACCACTGTAGATGCCAGATGGACGCGCCTTCTCAATTGAAGATGATACTTCCTTCATTCGACCTGCAAAAGATGTCCAGATAGGGGGTCCGGACACACCCTCCGATGGTTTTGTTAGCTTTTATCTCTAACATTTTGAAATTCTCACTTGGGCCCTCCTCTTTTGGGAAAGAATCCTTACATTCTTTTACTGTGTCAGGGTCTTTTATAGTGCCAGGAGTTTTGTCCCCTTTAATGGTGGGAAGACTTTTTGGCTTGTCGTGATGGTGCTAAGATGGTGGCAGAGTCATCATTATCCTACAGGCGGCTGTCAAAGATTATGGGAGGGATGACTTGCCGTCATCCTTGTATTTTCACTCTATAGACGGCGCGGTCCAAGTCGTGACAGGTTTCCTGAAGTGACCCAGAAGGGTCCCGTCGAGCATGCTTTTAGTAGTACGAATAATGATGGTCCATGAAACACAGTCAAGACTTTTGTCTAAGATGCTAGCATTGAGTCCGGACAGGACGCCCAGACAAGGAAGGTGTGGATAGCATGCCGGTCCCATGGTTATCCGGATGAAGGGTTGAAAGTGCCACGTATCTCATGAGGAAAATCCAAACAGAGGGTTGGACATGCCACGTGTCCAATGGAGAAGTGCTCTATGAGGCTGCCACGTGGTCGTTCAGGGATGGTTCCTACACATTATACCCTAACTTATACTAAAAATAAATGCTTGGTAAGCTTTAAACTCGATGAAAAATGGTTAGGACTTAAACGTTCACCGAGTACTACAATCATGGTCTCTTCACTTGAGGATCCAACTTCTTTTTTGTATGCTAGCACCACAATTCACATAGATTTTAGCATAAAGGAAAGAAATGAACTACAAGAAAACACATGAGCAATAGTGAGAACATGAACATATACCGAGATATGGTGACATTATGGTATAAATGAAAAAGAACCAAGAAGCTAATGTGTTGGGACTGGAGTCATAACCAGAATAGAAAACCTAAAACAACATTCCAAAGATGAATGTGAGAAGCTTGGGCTACATCTCAGCATTGCAAGCACATGAATATCATTATAGTAGAAGCCACTTTCAGTGGATTATCCATCCCCTAAGTCAGCATATTCATATCCCAATTTAGTTACTATTTAGAAAGTTTCTAATTTGCACTAAATTCAAAACTTCATCGGTTCTTGTTTATTTTTTACAAATATTTTAATATTTGAGTACAGTTTTATCATATTGGATTGAATTTACAATATCACCAATTATTACAGAATTTTTCACGATCTATCATAAAAAAATTTCATGATTTATATTAAAATTTTAAGAGATTTTTTTAGGATTAATCTTATTAACCTCCCCTAAGGTTTTGACTAAATATACTTACTTCCCATTAATTTAAAATTTATCAAATACCTCTTCTTCATTTCTTACATCTTTCCTCTAATTCAAAATAAAGGATGTATTTGATGAAATTTTAAGCTAATGAATACTAATTATATTTAATTAAAGCTTTAAGGAATGTGAATGAAATTAACTTTTTTTTTTATTTACTCCGGGGCATTTAAATTCCAAGACCCTCCACCTTTGCTATCTCCAGGGTGCTATGTCATGTTGCATGGAGAAAAAAAAATCTCTAAGATGAGAACCTTGGGCCTACATGTGGCAAAGATGTGTTGTTGCCATCAGCCAATTCTGGCTATGCTTATACATTTCAATTTATATATGTTATTTCTTTTTGTATAATTGTATATATCCAAATTACATGAATAATCGTTTTAATATTAAACGTGTTATTAAGGAGTATTACATGCTATTATCTAAATGTCACTCCACATAAAACTTACTGTTATTTTTTAAAATCTTCTTCAATAATTTAATAAGTTTTGATCAATTTTTATCCTATTGATATTTTTTGTTAAAATTTTTATTGATGTTCCTAATATAATATCTCCATAAAATTCAATTATCAATATTTTTCATAAAAATTGATAGTTTTATCTTTATCTACATCAAGGTTTAAAAATATATCTCCCATATTTTGAGGTTGAGTGGATGTCAACACAAATTCAAAGAGATATTTTCATGTCCCAATATTTTATGATTTTCTTCAAATTGATAAATGGTAGTTTTTTCATTCATTCTTTCATTCGTTCATGTACAAAGTATATATAGAGGGTAATTACCATTTTAAGAATGGGAAAGAATGATATAAGAAAATAACAACTAATATCCTAATATCTCAACTTTCCTAAATCTCAATATTCCTAATATCTCAATTTTCCTAATATCTAAACATTCCTTATATTTCAACACTAAATGATACAAGGAAAGAATGATATAAGGAAAACATTCCTAATATCTCAACACTCCCCCTCAAGTTGGTGCATAGATGTCACACATGCCCAACTTGTCTAAAAATTTTGAGAACACTTGACTTGAGACAGCTTTGGTGAGGATATCGGCCAATTGATATTCTGATCGAATCTTAGGCAATTCCACAATCTTATCATCCAACTTTTCCTTAATGAAGAATCTATCCACCTCAACATGCTTTGTACAATCATGTTGTATTGGATTATGAGCAATGTCACATGCGGCTTTATTGTCACAAAACAATCGGATTGGTTGCCTAGATAGGTAACCTAAATCCTATAAGAGGAGTCTTAGCCATAATGCCTCACAAAGTCCTAAAGCCATACCGCTAAATTCCGCTTCTGCACTTGAAAGAGCGACGACATTCTATTTCTTACTTTTCCATGTCACAAGATTACCACCTACAAAGGTAAAGTAACCAGATGTAGATCGCCTATCATCCACTACACCGACCCAATCAGCATCAGTATATACTTCTATACTCCGATGATCAACATTTTTAGCAAACAAAATTCCCTTCCCAGGTGCATTCTTCAAATACCTCAAAATACGCATGATTGCATTCATATGTTGCTCTCCAGGATAATGCATGTATTGACTTACTACACTCAATGCATAAGCAAGATCTGGTCTTGTATGAGCTAAGTACATTAATCTCCCCACAAGTCTTTGGTATCTTCCCTTATCGGTTGATACTTGATTAGGCTCAACACACAATTTCAAACCTTCTTCTATTGGTGTATTAACAGGTTGACATCTCGAGATTCCAGTCTCCTGTAAAAGATCTAAGGCATACTTTCTTTGAGACAGAAAAATTCCTTCACTTGATTGAGAAACTTCAATCCCAAGAAAGTATTTTAGAGGACCTAGATCTTTCATTTCGAATTCTCTAAATAGATAATTTTGCAAAGTTTTTCTTTCTTCAAGATCATTTCCTATAACTATCATGTCATCCACATATACGATAAGTGTCATAATCTTACCATGTTGCTTTTTCAGGAACAAAGTGTGATCTGAATTACTTTGACGATAGCCAAAAGCTCTCATTGATTTTGTGAACCTTCCAAACCATGCTTTCGAGGATTGCTTTAACCCATACAATGACTTCTTCAATTTGCACACCTTTTGACATTGCTTTTCTAACACCATGAATCCTGGTGGAAGATTCATATATACTTCTTCAGATAACTCGCCATGCAGAAAGGCATTTTTCACATCGAACTGTTGTAATGGCCAATTTAGTTTTGCAGCTAAAGACAGTAATACTCGAACTGTATTGATCTTAGTTACAGGTGCAAATGTCTCTGTGTAGTCAATTTCATAAGTTTGAGTGTACCCTTTTGCTACCAGTCTTGCCTTAAATAGTTGAATACTACCATCTGCCTTGTACTTCACAGTATAGATCCAACGACATCCAACTGGCTTCTTTCCTAGTGGACATTCTACGAGTTCCCATGTTTCATTCTTCTGCAATGATTTCATCTCTTCATTCATGGCTGCTTTCCACCTTGGATCAGCTAAGGCTTCCTGCACTGTTAGGAATAACTACAGTAGATAATTGATTTACAAATGACTTATTTGATTCAGACAAACGATGGTTAGACACATAGTTGCTCATAGGATATTTGACTTTGGTAGACAATTCAGGTTCATATGTGGGTTTAGGAATACTTCTATTATGACGGTGTGGTAATCGTTTCATGAATGGATCAGGTTCCAAATTAAGAACACCCTTAGCAGACGATGATTGGTTTGGTATTTCAATGAAGACATCTTCAAACCCAAATTGTTGACCACTCATATCTAACTCACCCTCTTCCTGGTTCACTAGTTCAGATTGTCCAAATTCATCCTCCTCAGAGATATGATAATCATAATCGAGAGTCTAAATTTCCTTATGGTACTCCCCCTGAAGTTCAGACTCAGATGAAAAATACATCGAATCTTCATGAAACACCACATCCATTGTAATAAACATTCGTCGAGTTGGAGGATGGTAACATCGATATCCCTTTTTGTGCAATGCATATCCAACAAACACACATTGCAATGCATGGGAAGTTAACTTGGTGCGTTGGTGTTTGTGTAGATGCACAAATGCCACGCAACCAAAAACACGAGAAGGTAGATTTGGGACGGTTGGGGCAACTACGACATTAGTAAGAGCTTGGAGAGGTGTTTGGAAGTTAATTGAGCTAGAAGGTACCCGATTGATCAAGTATGCGGCAGATGTGATTGCTTCTCCCCAATAAGATATCGGTGTTTTTGCTACTATCAAGGAAGCATGAACAACCTCTAATAAGTGCCGATTTTTTTGTTCAGCGACTCCATTTTTCTGGGGTGTATTGGAACAAGTAGTCTGATGAATGATGTCATGTCCTTCCAAATACTTTTGAAGATCAGAACTCTGATATTCTCCACCATTATCACTACGCAAAACTTGAACCTTTGTATTGTACTGAGTTTCAATCATTTTATGAAAATTTTGAAACAACAAGTTCACTTCATCTTTGGTCTTCATCAATCATAACCATGTCATTCTGGTACAATCATCAATAAAAGTAACAAACCAACGTGAGCCACTCAAAGTTGGGACTTTGGATGAGCCCCAAACATCATAATGTATAACCATAAAAGGAAGCGGACTTTTATTCAAAATTGACGGAAACGAAGCACGATGGCTTTTAGCCAATTCACAACTATCACAACGGAAACCAGAAATATCACTCTTTGCAAACAATTTTTTTAAATAACCAAAGGAAGCATGTCCCAGACGTCGATGCCACAACCAAATTTCAGACTTTTTCTTCTCCTCCTCAGATCCATCTGTCATCAAGGCTTGTTGCAATTTATTTGAATCCTTTGACTGCAAGTCCAAGTAATAGAGTTTTCCCCGCTTAATACCACAACCAATCGTCTATCTTGTTTGGATGTCCTTAATCACACAAAATTCAGGCCAAAAAATGACAATACAAGATAAGGCTGCAGTGATTTGAGAAACTGACAAAAGATTGTAATCTAGAGATGGAACAACTAAAATAGAATCCAAATTCAAAGTATCAGTAAGAGTTAAGGATCCTTCCCCAATGACTGGGGTTGTGTTACCATTGGCTGTGGAAACAATTTTTTATAAGAAAGGTCTAAAGGGTGAAACCTGTCTAGAATCAAAAGTCATATGATCTGTAGCACCAGAATCAATTATCCATGCACTATTAATAAGAGGTGTAAAAGTATTTAAAAACTTACCACCATGATCTGTACCGACTACCAATGCAGAGGCTTTCTCAACAACATTAGCCTTTGTTTTTATTTCGGCAACAATTGCAATCGAGGTTTTCTTGGAATCCTTCTTTCGTTGATTACGATTATTATCATTAATAACAAAGTGGTGATAGCTTAAACATGATCTAAAGGTCCATGGTTCAAACCCTCGGTTCCTCATTATTTTCCTGGTCATACCAAGAGTCGTTGCTTTGAAATTATGGGATATCCAGACTGGTGGGATTAGTCTTATTATAGTGAGTGCATTTGAAGGTTGACTTATCAATATTAGGGCTTGTCTTAGGATGGTTGATCGTTGTCAGACTACCATAGCGACAAAATATCCAGGATTTCAATTCCATGGCTCTGATACCATCTTCAAATTGATAAATGGTAGTTTTTTCATTCATTCTTTCATTCGTTCATGTACAAAGTATATATAGAGGGTAGTTACCATTCTAAGAATGGGAAAAAATGATACAAGGAAAGAATGATATAAGAAAATAACAACTAATATCTTAATATCTCAACTTTCCTAATATATCAATTTTCCTAATATCTAAACATTCCTAATATGTCAACATTTTTCATATTTTATTGTGATTTTTTTAGTGTTTCAACTGACTTTTATTTTTTCATTTATCGGAATTTTCTTGATTTTTTGATCTGTCAAAGCACTGTCAAATGAGCAGCATGTGGACTCATGCCTTCATTCCTTAAGGTGGCATTAATTTTATATATATTATATTTACACCCAATTTTATATATATCTGAAAGATAAAGTATTAAAATAAAGTTTTAATAATTATATTGATTTTAATTATTATTTTCAAGTTCTATTTAATTTATTATTGAAAGCACAAGGATATGAATTAAATACAAATATAATAATTATATATATATATATATTATAAAATAGATAAATTATCATTTTAGCATTAAATGAATTTTTAAATATCACCTATTATTATAAAATGTTATCAATTGTATCATTCATAAATTAATTTCTTCATATATCGATTATAATAGATGTATATTGCTTCTTTTTTTTTTTTTTAAAGTTTTCCAATATTTTCATGAGTTTCAATTAATTTTTGTTTTATCGATATTTTATGTTAAATTATCATTTCTTGATATATCTTGACATATTTATAAAACTAAACTATTGATATATAGGTCAAAATCGATTATTTTCATCCTTGATCTACATGGACCTTGTCTCCATCACACGTTTTAAGTTGAGAGTTTTAATTTGAGATGTTGGATTGTCTATCATTACTATCACATTTATAGGTATTGTTTTACTGATCAATTAAAATATAAATTCTTTTACTATCGCACTGATTTGTTTTACAAAAGTAAAAATATAAATTGCACTCTCTTGTTCTCATAAATTTGTCCATAGTTTTGTTAACATGTATTCCACGTCATCATATCCTGAGTCTGAGTCAATTAATTCTTCCCCAACATTTTCAATGGGTGGTCGGTCTCCTACCTCTAGCACTTATGCCAGACTGTCCTGCAATGTGAACAGTGCTTGAGTGTGGACCTGGTACCACTTCCTTGTTTTGTATACGGGAATTTTCTTTTATAAAAGTCCGCCCCCTTAATCCTTTTCGTGGGTCTTGCGGGTAAGACACGATGGTTACAAAATTTGGGCATATCTTTTTCGGTTGCTAAGGGATTGTATGGCTACAAAATTTGGGCATGTCTTTTTGGGTTTGGTCTCTGATAGGCGTGAGATCGAGTTGCCCACTAAACTCTGTAAAAGAGAATGACTTTCTTCTCTGTTTTTATTTGTCTAAAGCACATATTCAAAAATACATTAATCCTTTTCTTGTTTTTGGCTAAGGATAAAAATATCGGTAATCATAAATATATCGATATTTCAATTTTAAAGATATATTGAAGATATATCGATAAATTTAAAATTGATCAAAACTCATGGTATATATAACTTCATAAAAATATAATTAAAAGTATAATAAACATTTTAAAGTTGTTTTGTTTAAAATTTTGATATATGAATGATATAATTTATCATATTTGATAATTATATTATATGCATAAAAAAAATGAATTTTATAAATATACATTTATTATTAAATTACATCAAATATTATCCCACAATAATATTATGATATTTAATTATAATATGTTTAATTTTAAAATATATTTAATATTAAAATTATGATCTATTTAATTTAATTATTAAATGATATAAAATAAATGATGATATATGTGTAATTTTTTAATTTTTAATTAATATATTAATAATATTAAAAACACTGTGAAGAAAACTATTATGATAATTTTTATATTTTTGATAATCAATTAAATAAAATTTTTATTTAATTATAAAATAATTATAATTAATCTGTTCTTTAAAATATTTATTTTATATTTTGTTTATATAATTACTTTTAAATAATTATATATATATATATATATATATTTGGTGAAACATATTTACTAAGGGATGAAGTTGCTCTAGTGGTTGGCCCAGTTGCACCGGAAGCCATTTTATCGACAATTTTTAACAAATTTTCCTTAAATTTCACTTGATCGACATTTCTCCACCTGATATCGTTCTCATAGGTCCCAATACATAATATATTGGTAATAGCAAAAAAAATTTCCTTGATTTTGACGCCCACGTGCTCTCACCAACTCCTTTTCCTTTTAGTTCTTTCAAGAGTTGTCGGAAGATGTTTGATTGTATAATATCATAATGCTTTTTAAAATATAAATTCAAACCGATAAATGGAATCTATAAAAAAAAATATTATTATAAGTGCACGATATAATGATTCTGAGGACATATTAATATTTAAATGAGCCAATGAATGTAAATTGTTCAGTTGTGAAGATTGTTTAACCATTTGATTTTGACGCTCAAGTGCTCTTACCAGCTCCCTCTTTTTTCCTTGTAGGGCATGTTTGGTACACGGAATAAGCAATGAAATGAATTTTTTTTTTTTTCTATTTTTATTCTCTTTTCAATAATAATGAATTTAGTAATTCTAATTTTTGTGTTTGGATACATATAGAAATATAAGATAGAAATAATAATTTATTTCTAAAAATTAAAGAAATAAATAAATTGTCAATAATATTTTTACACATTATTTAAAATAATATTGTTATTTTAAACAATATAGTTAATGGTTCTACTATTTTTTACACATTTTTTTTTTGGGTCTTGAGGGAAAGAGATAACGGTTGAAGTGAAATCTGTGGATATTGCATGGCCACAAGGTTTGGGTATCTCTTTTTCGGTTTGGTCTCTCTGTGCCCCACATTTGATACTGAAATGATTTCTTGTGTCAGATGACAGTGAGTTGGTTTTCTATTTTTCAGCTAGTTTTGCCCCAAGGTATGTGGTTTTGCAAATATTTTGCTATTTAAATATACTAAGAAGGATTATTGAGAAACATTTTGTAAGGGAATATCTATATGCTCCAACAAGTAATTACAGAAAAGGCAGTTCCCAATACTATTACAATTATAACTACTTAATTAATAAATCATAAAAGGAACTAAAAAATGAAACCACAAATTAAATAAAGTAAGCCATAAAAATACAGTAAAAAAATTTCAGAAAATATTTTAAGACATGCTACAACAATATGTAATTTGAAAAAAAAAAAAAAATCTATACAAACATGTCAATAGAAGGAAAGTTAAAAACAAGGTCAAACAATGCTGAAATTTTAAAAGTTAACTTCATTTACTTTTTCTAAGGTTTAGGTTGAATACATCTAGGTGGTATTTGTTTTTCAACTAAATAGAAAAAAAAAATTGGTTTTTCCTATTTAACTAAAAGTAGCATATTAATATTTAAAGTAAGTTTATTATCAATAGGTTCAGTTTAGTTATATTGATTGATATCAATAAGTTATTTTTAACTGAATAAAAAAAAAATATTTTGATTTTTTCTATTTAACTAAAAAGTAAACACTAACTAGTCACTAATAGTTTGAAATTTTTTTAAATATTTTATTTATTATTTTCACTCATCTCCACATTAATTTAAAATAAGTGATGTATTTGATAAAATTTTAAACTTATGGTAATTAAGAGGGTTTCGTGATGTTGTATGGTATCCACTCCTTAGTATAGATCATTCATTAGTAACCATGTATTCTTCATAACTAGCATTATTATTGTTTTGCACTTGGATTTTATTGTTGATATATTTAATAAAGGTTACCTCTTATAGTACCAAGAGATGCATGGCTTTTAAACTAGAACTAAACACAAAGCAAGTAGTTGATTATCATGAACACCCACTTGATAAACATCATAGAATCCATAGCAAATCATAGGGGAACACAAGGCCTAAGAATTTGATGTTTTAACAAATGTAACAAACCAAAGGATCCAACCCTAAGCATTTGCAACATTATCAAACAATAATAAAAAAATAGCTAGGTAAGAAATAAGAAGTAATAAGAAGTAACAAATGTAGATAGGATATGAATTAAAAGTACATAAAGAGAAATTAGATTAACATTTTCCATCGTCATCGATATGACTATCATTCAAAGGATCCTTATCAGATTTAATAGAAGCAACAAATAATATATATATATATATATATATAAAGACACATATTTTATACTTCAACTTTTGATTAACATTTTCCATCGTCATCAATATGACTATCATTCAAAGGATCCTTATCGGATTTAATAGAAGCAACAAATACAAGATAATCATTTTAATCATGAATTTATATTTAGGCTTTGAATCTTTAAAGACAACTCCCGCTTTTGAGTATCAAACGGGAAAATTTAATACATTTGAAAGGATTCTATGAGTTCATCAGCACTTGTCCTTACTTTTTCATGATCACTTTTTCTTTTGCTCTCATGCACATTGAATTTGAAATAATAAGGAAAAAAACATTATTATAATGATCATAATTTTAAAACTAAGGCGGAATAGACATTTTATTTTTTATTTTAAAAAATAGAAACACTTTGTATAAAAACTAACTAAAAAAATTATCTTAATAAAAACTAGCTCTTCTTAAAAAAATTATCCTAACCTTCTAAAAAATTCTTCTCAAAATTACAAATTTTGAGCAACTTACAATATTTTGTTTTTAAAAATTTTAAAAAGCTCTTTTAAATACACAAGGTATGTACCTATTTTATCTAAGAATTTTGATATTCTATACAAAAAAAAAAGGAATATATCCAAAGAAGTTATAAACAATTATATACAAAATTTTTTATTTAAAAATAAAAATATAAAATGCATCCAAACATGCACTAAAAAATTATTTTAAGTTAATAGTTTGTACTTGAAAAATATATTAATTTTATTATTGGATTAAGATGATCATTAAAAATTCAATTTTAGAAATGTAACATTTCATCATTTTTTGGTTTTATTTTGATAAAAATATCTTTATTCTTTTTTTTTATATATATAAAACAATTTATTCTTTTAAAATCTATGTATAAATGCTTCATATAATAAAAATATATTATTTTTTAAATAAAAATATAAAAACTATTAGATTCACGAGGAATATCTACCTCTTAACTAATTAATTCTTACAAAATTCCTATAGGGTATGGACAAAATATTTAAAGATACATTTTTATGTAAGAGACCAAAGCATGGCGTACAGAGGTTGATTTCTTTGTTCTGTTTGTCTGGTTGAGTGTTGCGTCAAAAAAGGACACGTCGGAAATTATATAATTGTGAATGAGTTTCCTAGTTTCCTCCGTCCCCAAATACAGGATAGAATAATACCTGTACATAATCTTGACTCTGAGTTGAGTTGCAGACTTGCAGTGGAGAAATGGAGCAGTCTGAATCAACCGTAAACAACAGTCTGGTTTTTGCTGTTAATGGCAAGAGGTTTGAGGTCTCCACCATCCACCCTTCCACTACTGTGCTTGAATTCTTGCGTTCTCACACTCCTTTCAAAGGTCCCAAGCTCAGCTGCGGTGAAGGTATCTCTCTTCTTCTCCTCTGTACTCACGTTTTTTTGTACTTAATTCAGTGTACATATATATGTTTGCTTTGGTCATATGCTTCTCTCTTTCTCTCTGCTTGTTGGTTTCCCAATTTGGGTTTTCTTTTTCTTTGATGGGTATACGGGTTTTTCTTCTGTGTGTGTTGACTTTCCTTTATCATCTTCTGCTTTTAATTTTGTTGTCCATGTTTTTGTATATATTTATACACACATGCCTGTAATCGTATGAACCTCTGTTTCTCTGTACTTCTTGCATGCCCAATCTGAGCTCCTTTTTTCTTTGACGGATAAAGTTGGATATTCCTTTTTCCTTCATCTTGGGTTTTTCTCCATCATGTTCTCTTTAATGCTCCTTTTAAATTTTCGTTATTTTCTATATCACTCTGTCATATCACTCTGTCTTTCCTTTGGTTATTGGATTCCCAATCCAGGTTTCCTTTTCTTCAATGATAATGTATTTTCTTCTTCTGCATGTCTAATTTTGTTTCCTTGTTCTCTTTATTGCTTGTTGCTAATTGTATTGTCCTGTGATTCCATTTTTCTGTATTTTGTTGTCGGATTTTATTTTTTGGTTCCTACCTATATTTAAATCGATGGGGGTAATGGGGTTCGTTGTTCTTGTAGTGCAGTAGGCTTGTTTGATTTAATAATTGTTTCTGTGTTTGGTTGCTGAGAATAATGGAAATGTGAACAAATTAAAAAAATTTAAGCTGTCTTTCCCCTGTTTAGGACCCAGCAAAAAATAATAATGTCCACGAAATCGATCATAATTTAACTATTTGGCTAATGTGTCTGAGCTTTCCCTTTATTTTTTGGGAGGATGAACAGCATGAAACATAAGACTGAAAATTTAACTATTTGACTAATGGCTATGCTGATGATTATGTGGTTCAATTATTAAATAATAGTCCCTTTATTCAATTGGTTCCTAATATAGTTTAGCCATTGAAGATTATGATTTTGTCTAGCCTATCAAAACCTCAAAAATCAGGTAGCTGATACATTGATATGTTTGCCAACTTCATTGTTTCAGGTGGTTGTGGTGCTTGTGTTGTTCTACTGTCCAAGTATAACCCTATACTTGACCAGTTGGATGATTGTACGGTGAGTTCATGTCTTACCCTGCTTTGTAGTGTAAATGGATGTTCAATTACAACAACTGAAGGTCTTGGGAACTCGAAAGATGGGTTCCACCCAATTCATGAAAGGTTCTCTGGATTCCATGCTTCTCAGTGTGGCTTTTGTACTCCTGGAATGTGCATGTCACTCTTCTCGGCTCTTGTCAATGCTGAGAAAACCCCCCGGCCAGAGCCCCCTCTGGGATTCTCCAAGCTGAAAGTTTCTGAAGCGGAAAGGGCTATTGCAGGAAATCTCTGCCGCTGTACTGGGTACCGGCCCATTGCTGATGCCTGTAAAAGTTTTGCAGAAGATGTTGATATGGAGGATTTGGGGTTTAATTCCTTTTGGAGAAAGGGGGATAGTAAAGAAGTGAAACTAAGCAGCTTACCCTTGTATAACCATAGTGATGAGATTTGTACATTTCCTGAGTTCTTGAAAAATGAAACTAGGTCTACACTGCTTTTAGATTCTAGAAGATATTCCTGGTATAGTCCTGTTAGCATTGAGGAACTTCAAAGATTACTGGGTTTTGTTGAGGATGGAAATGGGAGTCGGGTTAAAGTAGTTGTTGGTAACACTGGTATGGGTTATTATAAGGAAGTAGAAAGTTATGACAAATATATTGATCTAAGACATATCCCTGAATTCTCAATGATTAGAAGGGAAAACACCGGGATAAGCATTGGAGCAACTGTGACAATCTTTAAAGCTATTGAAGCTCTAAGGGAATACAACCAAAGTGGATTTTACTCAGAAGGAGACATGGTCTATAAAAAAATTGCTGACCACATGGAAAAAGTTGCTTCAGGGTTCATCCGGAACTCAGCTAGTTTAGGTGGAAATCTGGTGATGGCACAAAGAAATCATTTCCCCTCTGACATTGCTACAGTACTTCTTGCAGTAGGTTCAACCGTGAATATAATGAATAGTCTCAAAAGCGAAGAGCTTACATTGGAGGAGTTCTTGAGAAGGCCAGAGTTAGATTCGAAAAGTATACTTGTAGGTGTCAAAATCCCAGATCGGGATCGGATTATGGGCATTTCTTCAGGGACCAAGATGAAGTTACTGTTTGAAACTTATCGAGCTGCACCGCGACCGTTAGGAAATGCATTGCCCTATTTAAATGCTGCTTTAATGGCTAAAGTTTCTCGCTGTACAACTTCTAATGGAATTATTGTAAGTAACTGCGGGTTTGCTTTTGGTGCTTATGGGACAAAACATCCGATAAGAGCTACAAAAGTTGAAGAATTTTTAACTGGAAAAGTGCTAAGTGTTGGTGTCCTTTGTGAAGCTGTTAAATTACTAAAAGGCATTGTGGTACCCAATGATGGCACTTCAAGTCCAGCTTATAGGTCAAGCTTGGCTGTCAGTTTTCTTTTCGAGTTCTTTAGCCATTTGGTTGAGGCCAATGCTAAATCTCCTGATGGTTGTGTGGATGGATATAGTTCTTTGCTGTCTCCTGCAAAGCAGTTAGATCATGGTAAAATCTCAACCTTGCTATCTTCTGCAAAGCAGGAAGTGGAATTGAATAGACAGTATCGTCCTGTTGGTGAGCCAATTGCAAAGTCTGGGGCTGCCATCCAAGCTTCTGGTTTGTTACACTAACTTGGTTTTATATTATGATACTCATGAGTTAATTTTCTATGTAATTTTTATTTTACACTTACGAGTACCATTCGATTGTTGGTTTCATGGATATGGTAGGTGTCACATACACAAATTTGCAATAAGGCTTCTGATGCCTTCTCTTCCTAAAAGGTGCCAAGTAACCACCCATGAAACCAATCAAACCCACCCTATGATGGAATCAGCCCTTAAGCCATGTCCAGCCCAACAAGTTGCGTGTCAGCCAACATCAATGTGGTCCATGTGCGCAAGTCTGCCCACCAATGCATGCTAGCCTGTCAATGCATGTTCAGTCCATCTGATTGCATCTGTGTGCGTTAGCCCACCATGTGATGTCCATGCATCAGGTTGTCTCCTTATGCCCCTAAAACATTGGGGTTGTTGCCCATGTCTTAGGCGCCCATGGGACTGGCCCTTGCAAGGCCCTGCCGCATCTTACAAGCCACTAGAGTCAGCATGCCACACCCATGTCATGTCCCTTACTCTTACCTCACGTCAACCATGCACCATCATGTCCGAATCGGCCTTTTGTTGTTGCAAAAGCACCCTGCTATGCCCAATTCCCACTTCAATGCAACAATGAGCCATGACAAGTCATCTCCACTCACAAGGCACTGTACCCTTGTGCCAAGCATTGCACAAGGCATTACATTCTTGTGCAGCCGTCAAGAAGGGTGGTAGCATTGCACCCCTATGCCATTGTGGCCACAGGTTGCACACCACCACAGGTAGGGTGGGTTCTAGCAAGGCTGACCTAAATTTTGTCCATATCCTAGGCTTTGCATCATGTCCCCTTTGTATGGCCAAGCTTAAGCCACGTTGGCTTCCTTAAATCATGCACCCACCCTTTAGGCCATTCCTAAAGTGCCTATACAAGACATCAAGGGTCTTGAGGAGGCATGATGATTTTTCATCAATTCATGAAAATCCAAAAAATCACAATTCCACTTTGAGACTCCCTTTTGAAAGTCCCTCTTCAAAGGAATTTGAATTTTACCCGAGTCAGGTTGTTCCCCCAACCGCATGGTGTGCTAAGCCATGGGCTACAACTGCTGCATCGCGTGTGACACCCTATTGCATCGCATGTGGCAGTGGCCTGTGAAGCGTGTGGCACCTGCTATGTCAGGTGCGATACTTGTTGTGTTGCATGCAGTACCTACCATCTAGCTTGCGACACCTGCTGTGTCAGCTCATGTGTTGTACCATCAAGCCCATGCATATGATGCATTCAACCTTGGCTTCAATTTGCCTCATTGTCCTAAGGCCCTCACTAGTGCAAGGTGCCTACCCATGAAACCCTCAGCATTGTGTCACTTGAGTCAAGGGGCTAATAATAGGAGACATGAAACTAGTTAAAGATAATTGATTTTATTGATGGCCTAGAACTTTAGCGCAATTTAATTTTCAAATAGTAAATATTTGGCTATGTTCTTAAATTTAATTTTCTGTTCATTTCTATGATCAAGTTTATATTGGTTATATTAGGCTGTGTGACGTTTCTTTTTTGAGGGAATTTATTGCCATCAAAAACTTCATATTCAAAAAATCGATACTTTCTTCCCTGCATATTGAATGATCTTTCTTTGACTTTTTGTTTGTTCTTTTTGTCATGTTACAACCATGCTGGATTCAATTTATCTCACTTACTCTATTTTATTCACCAATTACCATTATGGCAGGGCATTTGTAGCTCAATAAGGCCATGTGTTACTATATAATCCATGATAATGACTATCAATGGTCACATATATCTTTAGCACCATTTGGAGTATGGAAAGTTCTAGGAAAAGGAAACAAATAGGAAGGTATCTAAATTTTCTTGTTTGGTTTATTGTGCAAAGTATGAATAAATATCAAGTCTAATTAAAATTTATACATTTTCAAATTCTTCATTCTTTATATAAAAGAGAAGGAAAAAAATTATCCAATTTAAACCATCCTTTTTTTTCTCTTCATTTTTTCTTTCTTTATATTTTCTTTTCTTCCTACTTTCTCCCGAAACTTTTCAAGCTTCAGAAGGAGCCTTGATTTTTCCTTCTTTTTTATTTTTTCTTTTCCTTCTTTCCTTCTTTCTTTCTTTCTCTCCCTCTTTCTTTTTCTAGACAACTCACATGAGTTAAACGATTTCGTAGGTGAGGCCGTTTATGTGGATGACATTCCTTCTCCAACAAATTGCCTACATGGGGCTTTCATTTATAGTACAAAGCCTTTGGCTCGAGTAAAGGGTATCAAACTTAACCCCAAATCAGTGGCAGATGGAGTCAGTGCGCTTATTTCATTTAAAGATATACCAGGGGAGAACATAGGCTGTAAGACTATATTTGGTACTGAACCTTTATTTGCAGATGATTTTACCCGATGTGCTGGAGAGTATATTGCTTTTGTGGTAATTCCATGATTCTGGCTTTCTTGTCCACCAATATATATATATATATATATATATATATATATATATATATATATTGCTTTCTGTTGGGTTTATTATAAATTTTCTTTTAATGGGCATAGCATACAAACACATTTGGTTAGTTTATGAACTGAGATGCCCAATTCAGTCACTGGTCATATATGTTTATAGGTTGCAGACACACAGAAACATGCAAATATGGCCGCAAACCTTGCAGTGGTTGATTATGACATGGAAAATCTGGAACCACCCATTTTATCGGTAGAAGAGGCTGTTAGGAGATCCAGCTTTTTTGAGGTTCCTTCCTTCATTAGCCCAAAACAGGTTGGTGATTTCTCTAGAGGAATGGCTGAAGCTGATCACAAGATTCTTTCTGCTGAGGTACTTCTCATTTACTTGTTATACAATTTTTTTTCTATTCCTATTAATGTTTTTCTTTCCTGTTTTGGTTTTATGATAAATGCTTTCTGAATTGTCACATCCAGATCAGACTTGGGTCACAGTATTATTTCTATATGGAGACACAAACTGCCCTTGCAATTCCGGATGAAGACAACTGCATTGTGGTTTACAGTTCAATACAATGCCCTGAATATGCACATACTACGATTTCGAGATGTCTTGGTATTCCTGAACATAATGTCCGTGTGATCACAAGAAGGGTTGGAGGTGGTTTTGGTGGAAAGTCCATGAAAGCAATTGCTGTGAGTATAAAATTGATGGTTACTTTGTGTGTTTGTGTCCATATGGCCATAAGAGGACCGCCATTTAAAGGAAAATACGAGGAAAACACACACACACACAAATGCACACATAGTTCTTCTTTATCTGATTCTGTTTCCTCTGATGGCCTATCTTTTGTACTGTTCCTTTCCCTTAACAATGGCTTCTAAGTGAAAGCACTCAATCTATAATGCCTCAGGTAGCTACAGCATGTGCACTTGCAGCATACAAATTACAACGCCCTGTCCGGATATATATGAATCGCAAAACTGACATGAAAATAGCAGGAGGAAGACATCCAATGAAAGTAACCTACAGTGTAGGGTTCAAATCGAATGGGAAGATTACTGCCTTACACGTTGATATATTAATCAACGCAGGAATAGGTGTAGATATAAGCCCAGTTATGCCCATGCTCATGGTTGGTGCCCTTAAAAAATATGATTGGGGTGCTTTTTCTTTTGATATAAAGGTATGCAAAACAAACCATTTGTCTAAATCAGCAATGCGTGGTCCTGGAGAGGTACAAGCTACATTTATATCCGAAGCTGTAATTGAACATGTTGCATCTACTCTTTCCATGGATGTGGACTCTGTGAGAAGCAGAAACCTCCACACTTTCAACAGCCTCAATTTTTTCTTTGAGGGCTGTGCTGGTGAACATGTGGAGTACACTTTACCTATAATCTGGGATAAGTTGGCTACGTCTTCAAGCTTTAAAGAAAGGACCGATATGATAAAGCAGTTTAATATGTGCAATAAATGGCAGAAAAGGGGTATTTCTCGAGTACCAATTGTGCATGAAGTTTCATTAAAAGCAACTCCAGGGAAAGTAAGCATTCTTAGCGATGGATCTGTTGCTGTCGAAGTTGGAGGGATTGAGTTGGGGCAGGGGCTGTGGACAAAGGTGAAACAGATGACTGCATTTGCTCTCAGTTCAATTGGATGTGATGGAATGGGAGACTTCTTGGAGAAAGTAAGGGTCATACAATCAGATACCTTAAGTTTAATACAGGGGGGGTTGACTGCTGGAAGCACTACATCAGAGTGCAGCTGTGAAGCTATTAGACTCTGCTGCAATATGTTGGTTGAAAGACTGACTCCTATCAAGGAGAGATTGCAGGAGCAAATGGGTTCTGTTGAATGGGGCACATTGATTCTTCAGGTAATTATGTGCACATTTGGTATATTTTACATTTTTTTTTTTGCTGTCTTTGTTGGAATTATAGGGTTGAGAGAGAAGTATAAATAATTAAATAAAGGAACATACAATTGGGTAGAATTAAAAATTTACTACCTCCTATCACTCATATTAAAATGTTACGTCTCTTATTTATAGATAATAAAATCGAAAACTTTCAATCACAAAATATAAAAACCTTCTAGGACTTAACTACTCAAATATAGAAAATAAAACAACCACTCAAATTTTTTTTTTCTTTTACTTTTAATGACTAAATCTAATTCTAATTTTTAGAATCTTTCTAAATAAAGTTTAACTTTCTAACATACTCCCTTATAAACTTGATTTGCAACTCCAAGTAGCATCCTTAACCATCTAAAATCTTCAAACTTAAGAGCTTGATAAAAATATCTGCAATTTGATCTTGAGATTTTGCAAATTTTAATTGCATTTTCTTTTTCATAATGCACTTTGTAATAAAATGATTTCTTATATCAATGTACTTGCTTCAATCATGAAAAACATGATTTTTTTTATGATGCAATTGTTGATTTTGTATTCACATAGTGGTTACCTTATTGTTGCATGTAACCCTTAGTCGTCAACCTTGCTTTGTATATCTCTATTTCTCCTTTCACATCCTTCTTTGTCTTGTATGTTCGTCATACTCTAATTACCTCTTTTCCTTTTGAAAGAGATTCTAGTTCTCATATGTCATTCTTCCTTATTACTTTTATTTCCCCATCCATAACATCTATGTATCATTAATTTGTTTTGAATTGCTCTTTCAAAACTTATGGGTTCATGTACGGGAATAGAAAATCGAAGTGAACTAACCCTCTTTTGTTTTCTCTACAAATTAGAAGCTTAAGGCTGAGTCACCAAAATAATAATGGCCTAATTCCATAAAAGGCCTCCTATAATACTATTGGGAGTCTTACATGGTATAGAAACCTTTTTTTGGATGTAAACCACCAATTCATATGATATTTATTTTTTTAGAATTAATTCTTCTTGTATTCATGTTGGTCACAGCATTTTTTGGGTATTGAAAGAGCATTATGTAGGGATTTAGAAACAATCAAAATCAAATCATCAGTATTAATATCTCCAAAGAAAAAAAAAACATTAATTAGAAACAATGACTCTACTCAAAACTATGACTCCTATAGTTAAAAGTACTGAAGAATATGACAACATTGATCATACTAAATTGGGGTTGAGTTGACTCCATGATTATATAAATTCTGAGTGGCACTTAAGGCATGGACCTTATGGCAAAGTATTCTTTTTGATATTTTTCTCACTAAAAGAGTTCTTAAACTAGATTTATGGGAAAGCAATATGTAACACAACTTCATATGTTGAAATCCAAATTAAATATAAAGACATTTGCCATCTTTTCCAAAGATTTTTTTTTTTTTTTTCATTTTTCTTTCTTCAGACTTGCTCAAAGTTGGATGTTGAATATCTCTTACCATTTAGCAATTTACTTCATCAAAATGCAGGCACAAAGTCAAGCTGTGAACTTATCAGCAAGTTCTTACTATGTCCCTGACTTTTCTTCCTTTCAATACCTAAACTATGGTGCAGCAGTGAGTGAGGCAAGTTTTTCAAGATCCCCTTAATTCCTCTCCATAGAGTTTTTATTGAAATTAAGTTAGTATTCTTCAGGTAAACTTGGAGGAGAGTAGGCTTTCATGCTTAACCATGCTTCAATTTTTACTATAATAATGAAACTTTGGGTGTCACAGGTGGAGGTAAATCTTCTCACTGGACAAACCACAATTTTGCAATCTGATATTATATATGACTGTGGTCAGAGTCTCAACCCTGCTGTGGATTTAGGACAGGTTAGCGCAACTACAATGTTAAACTATTTCATCTCCTTCTCTGCATTTCTATCCCTAAGCTTTGGCATTCAACCTCTTCTCTGATTTTATTCTCCACATCCACATATTAATGCAATGGAACTTTTTCATTGATAATACTAAAGGATGTTTATAACTGTTCAATGTTTCCTTATCCTTAAAACTTGTGCTTATTAGATCCATATGCCTCTAATATTCTTTCTGAGTTGCTTTACAGATAGAAGGAGCTTTTGTTCAAGGAATTGGGTTTTTTATGCTCGAGGAGTACACAACTAATTCAGATGGACTGGTGGTCACCGAAGGCACATGGACATACAAGATCCCAACAATCGACACCATACCCAAGCAGTTCAATGTGGAGGTACTGAACAGCGGACATCATAAAAATCGTGTTCTTTCTTCTAAAGGTATTTCTCTTCAACTCTTCATTGAAAATGCATTCTAGTTGTGGAGAAGAAACTGGATAATTTATTTTCTAATTTTACATGGTTGCTAAGAAAATGTTACAAAATTTTTATCGAATACATGAAACAATAGACTTGCTTGCAATAACACATAATTAACACTTTTTTCTATGAGATGTTTTTACGAATTTATGAATTTGTGACCAAAATAGATGTTTTATTATTAAGATTAATTCATTATTTTTAAGAATTTTCAGAAAGAGTAAAAATCTTCTTAATAACATAATTTATAGTAAATAAATTTATCATCCAAATTGCATGAAGTATAAGTAATTTAATTCATTTTCAAAAATGAATTTGGTTGATTACAATATGATAGGAAAAAGAAAATGGAAGAATCTGAGGAATGCACTGGTATGATTGCCTGAGGAGTTCTATAGGAAAATGTCAATTTCTAAATTTGACTCCAATTCTAATTTTATAATAATTTCTTCTAAAAGATAATCTTGTAAAACAAAATTCTCGTTACCATATGTCTTTATGCAAGTAGGTTTCCCTGAAGAATAAGGAAATATTCAAGGAAGAGCTTACATGGGAAGCTCTCTTGTTGAAAAACGAGAAAGAGTAGAGCAAAGGTGTGGGTGAGGAGTTAGAGGTAAGAGGGTGTTGAAGAGAATAATTCAGATCAAGCACACCTGTTGGGAAATGCTAAATTATCTTTGAATCTTTGAGAATCTAGAAGAGTTAGCTTTTTCTTTTTCTTGGGTTTTCTATAGAAATGGAGTAATTTGCAATATTCATTAGAAGTAACTCTTGTTGAGATCAATGGAATGATATTCATAGCATGTGAGGCAAGGCTAGAAACCTTTCCTTTTCATTATGGTTAGTGTTAATGCCCATATTGGTGAACATCTATATATCTAACTCTAGCCATTAAACTAAGATCTTCAACCCACTTCAATTTACCCAATGTTATGAGGGCAAGCTCTACAATTAAGGGGATTAAGACCGGTATTGGATCCCCACAGCAATTATTCCAAGCTGTTTCAACATAAGATACCATGTCAAGGTTAGGTAAATTTAGGGGTTTATACCCTGCGGAAGGTCAGCAGCCATCTAGATAAGAAGTGTTGTTGATATGGTTTTAAACCAAAAAGGTGAATAGTTAGTAACTCGTTACAATAGCATGAGACATACCAGTAGTAGTAACAGCTTAGTACCGGCTAACTATCTGCAAAAACTTGCTTTATTTGCTACTAGTAGAATCGACTATGCAATTCATTTTGAATCAAATTCACTAGTAAACCTCCTTTGTAATAATTCCAACACACTGCTTTATGTAGATCAATGAATCATAATCAGCAAGGTAAATATGTTTTGTGCAGCTTCTGGTGAACCACCGTTACTTCTAGCTGTTTCAGTTCATTGTGCTACAAGGGCTGCTATTAGAGAAGCCCGGCAACAGCTTCTTTCCTGGACTGGGCTAACCAAGTGTGATTCAACATTCCAGTTGGAGGTCCCGGCAACAATGCCTGTTGTGAAGGAGCTCTGTGGACTGGAGAATGTGGAGAGTTACTTGCAAAGCTTGCTGTCTTAATGCTGGAAACCATTTCCTGCTTTTGATTGAATCCATATGTTTCTAGTTTATTATTGTATGTATATGATGGTAGAAGTTGTGGTTGTATAAATGCATTGGTCTAATGAATGCTCCTAGCTCACAGGCACGGATGATCATATAAATAAATTAAACCCTTTGAAGGAAATGCACTCAAAGAACAAAGTAAAAGCCCGTTTCTCAAAAGAGATGAATGATTTTCGACAGTTGTAAACATTTTAAATGAAGTTCAAGAACTCTCAACTACATGTTAGAGAATTAAAGGTCGCTGTCGGAGGTAGAACATCAACCACTTGGGCAACCAATCTACTAGTGCCTAAACCAGTTAAAGTTCCCCTCAATTGATAGTGCTACTGTTACTAACCAACACGTTCCCTATTGAACCGATCAATTGTGTAACTGATCCACCTGGCCCCCTATTGAACCGATCAATTAATTGTGCAACTGATCCACCTGGTCCTTTGTTCCCAAAATTATGATTTTGTCATCTTTTATTCCACAAAGAGTCAAAAAATGGGCCAAAATATAGTCAATATTTCAGGAAAATCCCAAAATTTCGCCAAAAAAAATCGCTATGAAATGTCTCCCACGCACTTTTCCAAAAAAATCGCTAATTTATCAGCGCTAATTTTTCAGCAATTTTTTCAAAAAATTTCATGAATTTTTGGCAAGTTATTCGGAAAACCCAATTTAAAAAAAAAAATTATCTGTGTTTTTTTTTTTTCAATTATTTTTTCCAATTTATCTTTTATTTTAAATTTATACTACCTTTTATTTTATATTATCATTTTATGTTTAATTATTTTTCCTATTTATCTCATTAATCCTATTTTTTAAAATTACTATCTCTTCAGTTTTAATTTTTTAATATTTATCCTTCTAATTTTATTTAATTTTAAATGTTTTTATTTTAAAATATTAAAAATATAAATTTACTCAAAAATTGATTAAAAAAAATAATGAGTTCTAATATTTTATAAATTAAAATTAATTTCATAAAATAAATTATTAGCATAATTTTTTATACTTTTAATTATTTAAATAAATTAATATTAATAGCAAAAAATTATCACCACAAATTTGCAACAAAATTTTAGAAATGAAATCTCAAATAAAATATTTTATATAAATTGATTAAAATTTTTATTTAAAATGTAATAAAATTAATTTTTAATTTTTAAAATAAATAAATATAAATATATTAAAGGAATTTAAGTTAATATTTTCTTAAAAAGATTGATAAACATTATATTTGATCACACCAATGTTAATTACCGTTACAAAATAATTATTCTTTCTTATTCTATCTTTTTTTTTTAATTTTTTTTAAGTACTTTCATAATTTTTTAATAATTTTCATGTTACCATATTTTTGTCAAAATATCCACCAATATTTTTGTCAAAATATAGCCGATATTTTATTAATATTTTTGATATATCTAAAAAATTCAAGTATTGATATATTTGTATTTATCAATATTTCAAACTTTGTCAATACAATTTTTTATGTTACTGGAAAAAATATAAAGGAAATATAAGTTTTGTTTTAAAAATATTAAAAAAAAATTAAAATCTCAATAGAATTTTTTTTTTTATCATTTGGTAAATTTTATATTAAAATATTAATATTTTTTAAATAATGTTATAATTTTCTTAATAAAATTTAAATTTGCTTAAATAAATAATGTAAATGAGTTATAAAACTTTTTATTCAATAATTATCTATAATAATATAAGTGATATTATTAATTCATTATTATTTAATTAAATATAAAAGTTTACAATTTTTAAATATCTTAAAATGAATGAAAATCACTATTAGAGTGATAAAAGGTAAAAAGTTTCATGTAATTTTTTTAAAAATAAAATGAATGAAAATCATTATTATAGTGATAAAAGGTAAAAAGTTTCATGTAATTTTTTTAAAAATAAAAAAGTTTATTTCATTGAAGAAACGAAAGATATGATAAGATAAGAAAGAAAAAATTAATAATAAATATAAATATTACATACACTTTATTTATTTTCTCAAAACACACTCAAATATGATTTAAAATATTTCAAATTTGTTATTAAGAAGAAAAAAAAAACTTGATTTGTAGGAGAATTCCAAACAAATCGTAACTGATTTTCATCTCAATTCTAAAATTGGAAGAACACTTTGTGATGATCTCCTACCATAATCAATCTTCTCTCCATTCATATTATAAATAAACCAAAATTAATGGTCGAGACTAATAAACATTATATTGGTGGATGATAGGGCATTTTGTCAAATAGAATGAATGATGGAGTGACTATGTCATATGGGATGTCCGACAATTGTGTTGAAGATAATTGCCTAGTTTGAAAGGTTTCTCACAAACATTAATATTGTCTTTTACAGTTTCTTGAGAACACTTTCAGGATTGAATTTGAATATAAAATCAAAATAAAGTTATTAACATAAAAATTTTCATTAAGTCAAGTAATTAAAACCTTAAATTAAATCCCTATTCTAATAATTGATATAATAGAAATTGAAGGCAAAAGAAAATATTAAAATTTTCATTACTTTTTAGTTTGTTATCATAATTTAGAAGTCATATAAATAAAAAAAAGATTAAATTCCCAATTAAGTTTATTATGAGTATAGAAAATATTAAATTTTGAAGTACCTTTTAAGTTTATAATGATAATTTAAGGAATAATTTCAATTACGCCTAAATAATTAAAACACTAATTAAATGAAAAAGATTAAATTTATATTTAAGTTGATTATTAGTATTGAAAATATTAAATTTTAAACTACCTTCTAAGTTTGTATTGATAATTTTAGGAATGACTTTCATTACATCCTTTAAAACGATTATTAGTATTGATAAGGGTATTTCTAAAAATAAAAAAGTGAAAAACAACTGGTATTTTTATTAGTACAGATTAGTTGTTTTGCTTTGCATGTTATATTTTATATTTTCCATTTAAGCATGGAAATATTTTAATTTTCTATTTGAACTGTTCACACTATTGTACGAGTTATTGCTCACATCATTTTACTATGGAGATATTATTCACACTTAATATAGTGTTCAACAAATTTGATCTCTGTTACCATTAATGCACTCAATTTTGGAAGCCTTGCAGCTCTAAAAATGATATTTTATTTTTATTTTTAAAATTTAAAAACTATTTTTAAAACACATGGATATACAAACTCCTAAATTTTTACGAGGCATTTCAGATATTGGAAAGCCCACTAGTGTTAAAAGGCCCCGAGGCAGAGGCTCGAGGCCAGAGATCCCAATATAAACCCCCATGCTCTTTCTTAATTCTTCCGAGCCCTCAAATCAAACCTAGAAATTGAAATTTTTGTGCAGAGTAGAAAGAAGAAGATGGAAGGTGCAGGCGTCTTGTTGGCAGCTACTCCCCAACGTCTTCTGCCCATCGACGTGACCAAATTGAAAATCAATCACTACGAGTCTTCCACATTTGAGATACCGCCACTACCTGTATTCGAAAAGTTCAATTTGGTGGGGGAGGGGTTTCCTTTGGAATGTGCTTTTTCGTAAGAGAATCCAAACTTTACATGGTTGGCGGTGAAAAACCAATCGCAGAAGCATTACCAGAAAAGCTATGTATTAGGTTCACGGTGGACCTTGATGAGTCGCTTGGAGATAGACAAGGAATTAGTGGATGAGTGATCTGAACTGAGCAGTTATCCTACTTTGTACAGTTTAATGTACAAATACTTTAATTTCATGATAAAACATTTAAATAAATAAACCTCTCACATGAACAAGTTTCTAAAAATATTTGATTTACTACGTTAAAATTGCATTTTTTTTTTTCCAAATAAAATGGTTACTTCCTTTGAATAGAATAAAGTTTTCAATAATAGAAAAGAAATAGTCATTTAAAAAATAATAATGGAGCTATATATTATGTTTTTTTTTAAGAGAAATACAAAAATTTATGTAACAAGAGAGCTCAATGTAACAAAGGACTATTTTAGGAAACAATTAAATTAGTTTATGGAGGATAAAAATTAATTCTAAATAGTACGTAGGAAAAATGATAGAGTTCAACTATGAAGTGTTTGAATTCTTTATGAAATTTCGAGTTCTTGAGATATTGTTGATTCTTTCCAAATTGTTTGGCTTGATTTGTGAATACATTATGAGGAATCTTTTCACCACCTTTAAGGTCGGCAAGTAGTGATAATAAGGCTAAGCTTGTAAAATCAATTTAAAAAAGCCAAATTTGAAAAGATTCTTTAAGTAAATCATTTGTTAATATATGAGCAATTGGATTTTTGGTAGGGAGATACCATATGTGAAGAGTTGGTTGTGACTTTTTTCCTTAATGTAGTGATTTTTCAATCTTGATGTGCTTTGTGCATGCATGAAAAACTAGATTGTGAGCTAAGTGAGTGACACTTTTTTTGCCACAAAGAATGAGGGTACAATGGTCCAATTTGATGCCGAGATTATGAGACATTGAAGCCACATGATTTTAGTGGTAGTATTAGCCAAAGACTAATATTCAACTTTAATGCTAGATCATGAAATTGTAGGTTACTTCACAAAAGCCCGAGACAAGCAATGTGACCTAAGAAAAATGCAAAATCCTATTGTGATTTTTCTAGTGATTGAACAATATTTAGCCCAATCTACATCACAAAAAAAAGTGTTCAAGGTAAAACAAAGCTTTTAGATAAGTGACAAGAAGCATGCATTAATGTTCCTTTTATATAACATAAAATACATTTGACATAATGAATGCTCTTTATTTGAAAGTGTTGGCACATGAGAGTTACAATATGAATGACAATAGGTCATGTGAAGGTCGGGTATTTGGGTGAGCCACATAATTGGCAATATTTAGTGACGTTTCTTGGCTCTTGGTTGTTTGGAATAAGGTTGGGTTTTTAAGTTATTGAGACATTAATTTTGGAGGAGTCAAACATGTATTTTTTTCTTTGACCAAAAGTTCATGAATGTATTTGGTTTAATAGAGGGTAAAGTCTACATACCAAGGAAACATTGATTTCAAGGCAAAAGAAGTGATGAAGTTTGTCTAGGTACTTTTTAGTGTCCCTTTTCTCACCTAGTTTTTTTTTTCTTTATTTAGAGGTTTCTTGGGTTGGTTTTGGGGGAGTTTTTGTGAGCCTAAACCTAGGGCTTTGGGTCTCCTTTGTTAGGTTTTAATTTGAGAGAGTTTTAAAGAGAAGTTTGGGCTTGGGTGGAGATGATGACATGTGTCCTATTCTCTACCCTCTCATGACTTATAAATATGAGCCTTAGGGCTCATTTTTAAGATCACTTTCTACTTTTTAAGGGAAAATTCTACTCATTTTGAGAGTGAAAAAAGCAAAAGAGAAGATTGGAAGATTTGGAGGTGAACCTGGCTTGAGGAAAAAGATTTGTGCATGCTAAAAGCCAAGTATCATACTTGGGGGGAGTTTCTTTAGAAAGTCCTTAATTCTAACTTTTTTTTTTCTTTTTTCTTTAGTTTGCTTTTATTTATTTATCAATTCTTTATATGATGCTTATATGAGTTGTGGATATTGAAAAATAATGTCATTGACTTTTGACCTATTTCTCTTCATCTTTGGGTCTAATAAGATTTTCTTCATTCTTTTCATATTGGGTGCTTATTAGATGTTTGTTTATTTGCTTACATTGATTTTTGAATGTTCCTCATGCCCTTCTTAACTTTGATTAGTTCATTTCTTGAACTGATTTCCTTTTTTAGGAGCCTATTATTTTGACTTGTGACCCATGGGTTTTCTTTTATTCATCATTTAGGGATTTCAATTTTCCCTTGTTTCAATAATTTTTTGGAAGTGTTTTTAACTAATTTTGGAAAGGAGTATCAAGAGCCACATGTGTTCGTTTGTTTGTTTGTTTTTTTTTTTTTTTTTGGTTCTTTTTCAAAATTGATTGCCAACTTTATCTTGTGTTCAACTTATTTCTATCTAAAATTCAAGCTTATTTCATGACTAAAAGGTTATGTCCATAGCCATAAGATTTAACCTTGCCATTTTGCTTTAAAACATGACTAGCTTTCAGTCTTTTGTCTTTTTTCAAAAAGGTTCAAAACTGATTTTTATGAGTTATTTTTTAATCCTTGTGAATATCATCGTATGATTATTATGAGCTTGAATTCATTACTAATTTATAATTATTAACAATTGTCATATGTCTTGGCATACATAGCTTGAATTTACATGAAAGTATACTCCCTTATGGATACTTTTATATGCATTTGAGTCCCCTTTTCCCTAAATATGAGTGTAATTAGGCATTTCATGCCTTTTGTGATTTTAATTCCATGTTCAATTGAGAGTTGCGATAAGGTACAAGAGTCTTGTAATTGAACTATGGCTCATACCCTAAGCCAACATCACTCATTTTTTTAAATATTTGATTTTCAATTTTTCTTATTTTCTAGAAATATAGATTATCATTGAAGTGTAAGATGAATGACATTATTCTTAGCCCTTATGAGCTTTTTTCCATGCTTCTTAGAGGGTTGGAATGTGGATTGTCCATGCAAAATAATTCAGGCTAGTGTTTAGACCTACATATCATGTTTGCTAAATGTCAACTATTTATTGCCTTATTTTTTAGTTTTTTTCTTTTTGGTAAATTTGGATTGTTTAGCATGTTTAAATTATTTTTGAAACTTGAAATTTATTTTATACACCTTGAATATATCAAAGATTTTTTTTTTCCTTGTTGAAAAACTCTTTCCCAAACTTGTTGAATAATCTGTTTTTACATACTAAAATGTTTTTGTAAATCAGTCTCAATATTTCATTTTTACCTATTTTTTAGGCTTGATGTTTGATCTAGACATCTTAAATAAACTTGAGAGTTTTGGTCTAATTAAAAAATCCATTGCTATGCTTATGGAATAAATCAATCTTTTGTGTGCTTGTATGTTGTCCTATTTTTGAGTTATAGAGTAGTTCTTGAAATTTGTACCATTTGGTGTTTAGTTGGGCTCCTTTAACTTTTGATATGTATTTGAGACATCTTATACATGTTATATAATATTTGGCCTAATTTTTATCTCACCTCTAACCTTATTAAATAAATTCATCTTTCACATTAACATTTTGTCCTATTTTTGCACCCTTTGTATAACTTGTTGAATTAGTCCTATTTGGTGCACTTTTAGCCTTCTTTGGCTCTTGATTCGTGTAATATACATCTTATACATGTTAAATAAGCTCTCCTCTATAACATAACCCTTTTTAACTCTTTGAAAGAAAGTTATTTTTTAAATTCATGTATGTTATCCTGATTTGCCCTTGTTTACATGTTTGTATGAATAAGTTCCATTTGATCCTAACTTAGCAACTTTTGACCTTTGATTTAAATCATAGACATCTTGTACTGTTTGGTGATCTTTTATTTGTTGATAGATCTCTTTTTTTGTTTGTAAATTAACTCATTCTTTGTTATGTAAGCTCATTCCCCTCTTTTGGGTATTATTGAGATATGTTCCTTTCCCCCTTTGATTGTTTGATTCCTTTACTAGACATGTTGTGCTCTTGAGTAATCTTTATTTGTTTGGCTTTGATCTTAGGATTTTTTTGGTGTATGTAGCTCATATATTCATCATCTTATTCTTATTCTTTATCACCATACCTTATAATATATTTCCACTCTTGTCGTCTTTTGGTACCTATGATCTATTAGTTATATGTCATGGTTTCCTCCACATGGTTGGTAGAGACCTTTTGGGGTTTAAAAGAGTCCTATCGATTGCTACATTCCCAATAAGTAATCTCACCCTCGATTTACACTTGATTTTTCGTAGATATATATATATAAGGAGTTACTTTAGGGTTTTATTTATGAATTTGTTTTTCTCTTTTAAAAATAAACAAAAATAAATATTAATTATGACTAATTCATTTTTCTTTCTAAAAATAAAAATGAGTCTTAACATTGAATAGGATACACATGAAATGCAGATGCACAATAGTTAAAGTTGACTCAAATTGCATGTAAAATGATTGATGGATAAACATAAATTATTATATTATATGAATTTATTTAACTAAAAAATTTACTATCAACGTGATATCAATAAATTCAAATTAAGAGTACTAGCATCCATTATACCAAATTAGTATGCTATTTGAATTATCCCTTTTGGATTTGGAAAAACTATAAAATTATCTACTAAATAAAAATGTTAAGAGCTCATGTCCTTGATTATGTTTAAAATCAAGTTTATCATATTCTTTTTCTTTTTCTTTTTCTTTTTTCATATAGAAATAATATTTTAACTTAAAAATTTTCAGTAAATATTTTTAATCATTTCATTTTATGCATAGTATCATATGAAAGATAAAATAAAATTATGGAAGAAAAATCAAAATACAAATCTTGTAAAAACCTCTATTAGGACAAATACATCTTAGAAAATGTTACAAACTTACAAAGACAGCATCATAAATTCTTTTTTAAAGGTTTCCTTTATGGAAAATTTATTAAAATAAGAAAGAAAAATAGAGATGTAATTAAATAAAGAAAATATGAATTCATTAAATATTTATTTTCTAAATTTTCTTTTTAGATTAGTTTAATTTTTTTTTTCTTTTTAACTTTAAATATAATCTAGTAGGATTGGCATGGCATATTTTTATCAAATCTAAAGAGTGGGTTGGACCCATTAAATATATTTCAATCATGATCAAAGAATAAAATTCTAAACGGAATGGGAAGGGAAAACATAAACTGCACTCTCTTGTTCTGATAAATGAACTGATCACAAATTTTTTCATACTTTTGTTAACATAGATTTGACACCCTTTGAAGTTTTAAGTGGTGTTTGTTTTTTTACTTAATTCTAAATAGAACCTTGATACTTAATAGTATTAAATATTAGGTTGTTTATTTTTATAGTATTTTATTTCTATTAAGTATTAAAAAGTAAAAAAAAAAAACCATTGTGTTATTTTTTTTATTTAATAAAAAGTTTATAATAAGTCATGAAAAAGTAAAAAAACAAACAACCTAAATTTTAAAACTAAATGGTTTTCAGCAAAAAGCCAAAAAAACAAACACCACCTAAGTCATCATCTCACTCAGACTCAGATATAAAATGAATCCAACATCTCCGAAACAAGTTGGGAAATAATGTCATCAACTTCAGTGTAGTCAAAATGTCCTGGGGCAATGTGAAGAGTGCTTGAGTGTGGACTTGGTACCACTTCCGTATTTTGTATAGGAGAATCTTCCTCTACCAGGCACTTAGCATCACCTGGGGATAATCCGAAGAGCTTTTTCAAAACTTCAATGACTATTTCCCTGATAAACTTAGGCTCAGGCCTACCATGTAATATGCACATGCACGTAGTAAGTAGTACAGCAATCCAAATTCAATGAAAATAAAGAACATAGGATTTTCTGTAGTTCTTCTCCATGCAGTTGAAATGTAAATAGGAAACTTAAGTATAAATTAACAAGGTGATCAAGGTATAATGGGTCAAATTTCTATTTTGAGCTTGTTTCATTGTTTGTGGAAGATTTTAAATACCATGTTTAAACAAAATCGGAAAATAAGGTTTTGTTTTATAACTATTTTCAAAAATAGTTTTATGTTCTTTCAAACAAAAAAATAGGAAAACTTGTTTAACAATAATAAAAATAAAAATAAAACACACTTTTTAAATAGAGTATAAGACTTAATAAACAGTTTTTGAAAATTGATCTTAAATATTTTATGAAACAAAAATTTATTTGAAAATTATTTTTTAATGTTTTATAGAATAAAATTTTGTTTAAAAACTTAAAATGTTCTTAATTTGTTTTCTATGTTTTTACAAAAAAAAAAAAAAGTATATATTTGAAATGTTATATTTTTAACCATTTTTCGTGTTTATATAATTAGCTTTTAAAATAGTTTTAGAAAACAAGTGAAAACACTTGAAAACTACAAGATGTTATAAGAGAACTTTTTCTAGAACGGTTACTTGACAGGCCTAAATTAGCGATCTCAAAAATAACTATGACAATAGAAGTAAGAACCAAAAGGAAAGGGGAAAAAAAAGGAACTTTGAAAGATTACTTCTTGTGTGAATTCCAGCCCGCTAAATTGGCAACTTCACTAAGGGCCTTGATCCAATTCTTCACCTTATTCATATCCTGCTTCAAAGTCTTTTCATGCTTAACCAAGGCCTCTCCAAAGGTCCTTTCATGTTTTCGCACAACTGATGGATCCACATTGTAGAAAATGGGCAGAACCAGTTGTCCCATGGTATTCCTGCATTCTAGTATCTTGACAAGCTCCTCTAAGCACCAAGTTGAACTCACATAGTTTTGAGAGAGAATTATGATAGAACACCTTGATCCTTCAATTGCTTTTACAAGTGTAGGAGATATGGATTCACCTCTCCTAATCTCGTAGTCATCAAAGAAAGTGTTGACTCCTCTCCTGCACAAGGCCTCATAGAGATGAGCAGCTAAGCCTAAGCGGGTGTCTTCTCCTCTAAAACTGAGAAACACATCATAAATCCATTGAGAAGAGGCAAAAGAAGGAGCCGCCATGGAAGCAGAGAGGGGAGAGAGACAGCAGAGAGATGAAGTCCTAGGTTTGAGATCTCAACTCTAAATTGATGTCTGCAAATACAAATGCTAGGGTTGGTTTATATAGTTCCCAATACCACATAGCAATCATGAAATTGAATACTACATCTAAATCTAAATATGTTTACTAATTTGCACAGGAAATAAATAAATAAATAAATAAAATCAGAAAACATATGACATGGGTGGTAGGTCTAAGGGTCTCTAACGGGCCGGGCCGGGCCGCCCGGCTCGAAGGAGAAAGGCCCATGGCGGGCCACTGAGCCCGTTGACTGGTCAACGGGCTGTCCAGGCCGGGCCCTTGGTATATCTAAGGCCCGTGGCCCAGCCTATGGGCCCTCAAGCTGGGCGGGCTGGGCGGGTGGGCTTGGTTGGACTGGGCGGGCTTGGGTAAAAGTTAAAATATTTTGAGTTTCGAACCCCTTCCCTTATGGATCCATAAGGAGAGTTAACCACCAACTGAGCTAACCCTCTTTTGTGTAACTATTTTGCATTAGTTATATATATATATTAGAAATATTGTATGATTTTAAAAAAAAAATAAAAGTGAGTTGGCTGTTCAACGGTCACATGACTGTTGAACATGCCACTCATAATTTAATATCAAATATATGACCGTTGAATGGTCTTGACATTTAAAAAAAAAAAAAAATTAAATCCTAATATTTAAATCTCTATAAATATTAAATACCCTCAATTTTTTCTGTTCTCGCAACTCTTAAGCTCTCTCCCATTCCACAATATTTCCAATTATTGCATTTTGTCTCAAATTATTCAATATTATTGGTGGTGAAAAACAAGCATTGGTAGTTCAAAGAGTTCAAATTTGAAGGAATTTCTGCTTTGGTTCTCCAATTTAGTAACATACTTCACCTTTTCTTTTATTTATTTGTTACATTTTAATTTTACATTTATTATTTTTAGCATAATATTTTATCAATAATTATAATTATGGCAAGTGGTTCTTGTTCTTCATCTAATGCATGTGATAGCAAAAAATTTACTTCAAATATATGGAATTTTTTTGATAGAATAGAAATAAATTTAGAAAATAATAAAAAAGAAATAAAAGCAAAATATAAAATTTGTAACAAACTTCTTAGTGATGGCTCAAATGCAAGTACAAGTCATTTAAAAAGGCATCATGAAAATTGTAAAACTAAAAATAATGTAGATATTAGAAATTATATGCAATTAGGTAAAAATGAAAGTGAAAATTTAAAAACATTTTCTTATGATGAATCTTATTGTCGTGAAGAAATGATTGGCTATATAATAAGAGCAGAACAACCTTTCAATTTCATGGAAACTCATGATTATACGGGAACAATGCAACGAGCTGTTAATCCTCAGTTTCAAGGTTGCTCTGGAAATACAGTTAAAAGAATTCTTATAAAAAAATTTGAAACACAAAAAGAAAATTTAGAAATTTTTTTTACAAATTTTGAAGGAAGAATTTGTTTAACATATGATATTTGGACATTTTTACCTCACAGTGGTTTTTTATGTATAACTACTCACTATATTGATAATGAATGGGAATTAAATAAAAGAATTATTTCATTTAAAATAATAAATGCTCCACATAATGGTAAAAATATAACATCTTTAATAAATGATGAAATTATAGATTTTGGCATTCATGATAAAATATTTACAATAACATTAGATAATGCTTCTAATAATGATGCAGCAGTATCTAGATTAAAACGATATTGGCAAATAAAAAAAGATCAATATAAAATATTTCATATGCGTTGTTGTGCACATATTTTAAATTTAATTGTAAAAGGTGGATTAAAACACATTGATGATACATTATAAAAAATTAAAGGCATTGTTGCAGGTCTTAATAGTTCTCAAGCAAAACATGAATTATTTTTTTATTGTTGCAAAATGTTAAATATGAAAAAAAGAAATATAAATTTGGATATGCCCACTAGATGGAATTCCACTTATAAACTTTTACAAACTATTATAAAATATAGAAAAGTGGTAAAACTATATGAAATACAATTAATTAGCAATGACTGTGAAGCAGATATTGATGTATTAAATGATTATGATTGGCATATTGCAGATCTTTTAAGAGATCTTTTTGAAGTATTTGATACTTCAACAAAAAAATTTTGTGGTGTATATTATCCATCTTCAAACCGAGTTGTCATGCAAATAACTAATATTTTTATTGTACTTTAAAAATATTTAAATTTGGATATATTTAATGTGGGATTTGCAATGATAGAAAAATTTAGAAAATATTGGGGAGAAATACCTTTAATTTTTTATCTTGATTTAATTGTGGACCCTAGATTGAAATTTGAAGCTTTGGATGAATGGTTAACAATTATTTATTTTAATGACCAAATAAAATTGAAGAAATTAAAAATGAAATAAATTCATTATTATATAATTTATATAACTATTATAAATAAAAATATGGTGATGATATTAGTTCTATTAAATTACCACCTACACCTACAAGCTCTTCATCTTTTTATAAAGGAGCTCTAGAAATGTTAAAAAGTCGAAAGAAGGCAACAAATAGTTCTCTAAACAACACAACTGATTTAGATAGATATCTCAATATTGATTTAATTTCATTTGAAGATGATGAAGATTTTGATATTTTAATATGGTGGAAATCACACCAACACAAATATCATGTACTTTTTATCATTGCTCGTGATGTACTAACAGTTCCTGTGAGTACAGTTGCATCAGAAGCTACTTTTAGTGTAGGTGGAAGAGTAGTTAGTGATAAACGATGCAGCTTAGCGCCGGATTCTATTGAAGCAAATATATGTGTGAAAGACTGGGCAATAGCAGATAAAAGGATATTTGATTCTATTCAAGAAGAAAATATGCTTGTCGATATGGAAAAACTAAAATCATCAAGATCTTCATGGATTTGCGATAGTTCGCCATCACTGCCAAGAGATAATGATTAAAATATTTTACTAAATGTATGTCATATTTTTATTTTTATTTTTGTGGTTGAAAAGTACAAATGATTGACAAATAAGTAGGTGTCAACCTAGTTGGGATGTATTTATTTTGTAGTGATGTAAATTTTTCCCACATTTTCAAATGTAATGTATACATTCAATGAATAAAATAGTTAGCAATGAATATTTTTATTAATGTAGTATTTTCTATTTCTTGAATATTATATATATATATATATATATATATATATATATATATTTTTAAGTGGTGGCCCTATGGGCCTATGGGCAGGCCAGCCCGCCGGGCCAGACTAGGCCTAAATTGGGGCCCATAGCTCGGCCCATCCAGTAATGGGCTCGGACCGGGCTCGGGCCAGGCTTTAGCTCGCTAAGCCGGGCCAAGGCTTGGGCCGTGGGCCGCGGGCTTTTTGGAGACCCTTAGGTAGGTCTAACTTTTGGATTTTAATTTATTTTAGTCTGTAATTATATATTCATAATTTTAAAATTTTATTTTAGTCGAACTCTTTTTCACAAACCAATGAAACTACTTTATGCTCCCCGTATGATTTGGTGTTTGCAAGATAAAAAATATCAATAAGAGCAATGATTTTTTTCTTCTTGAAACTAAAAAATAGGACAGCCAAACATAATTCTTTAAAATTAAAAAATAAAAAAAGGAAAAATTTTCTGAAATAGTAATGAGGGACTTCTCAATGAGAACTCTTATTCCAATATCTAGGAAGAAACCACAACCATTTAGGATTTTCATAACAAAATCTTTGTCCTCTCCTTTAAAAAAACATGCAATTTTTAGAAATATATCCCTCTCTTTGTCATCCAACCCATAAAAACTCACTTGTAGCACATCTTGAATTTCCATATTAGGAATTCTTCTTAGTTTAGCCAGTTCACTTTCCCATTCATGCTTGCTCTTGCTAAATAAAAATGAACCTAAAACTTTAAGAGCCAATGGAAGCCCTTGAGCATAAACCATTACACGCTTGGACAGCTCCACATAATCTTCTTGGGGATGGACTTATTTAAAGGCATAATGACTGAAGAGCTCAAGAGCATCATCATTATTTAATTTCCTAACCTCATATACCTCATCTACTCTATGCATAACTAGCAAGTTCTTATTTCTTGTTGTTACAATGATTCGGCTTCCTTGACCAAACCAATCATGCTTTCCGACTAATACTTCCAATATTTTTGAACTGTTCACATCATCAATGACAATGAGAACCTTTTTGAAATGTAGCCTCACTTTTATAGAACTGAGTCCTTTAATGTTCAGATTTCTATCCTCCAATAGTTGAGAAAGAAAATTTTCCTCTAATCCAAGGAACCCTCGTTTCTCCAAATCATCTCCTACATTTTCAAGAAAGGAGCAAGCTTCAAAATGACCAGAGATATGCTGATAAATAGCTTTGGCAAGAGTTGTTTTACCTATGCCTGCCATACCCCAATTCCTACCATTCGAACTTCTCTAGACTCAATACATAATAGCAATTCCATTGCTGGTAAGCTAGAATTTATTCTAACCAGGTTCTTGGCATCACTTGAGGATATATGAAATAATATATTCAAAATATCTGTGACAATTTCCTGGATGAGCATAGGCTCATACCTGCCACATTTGAAAAACATATAATAAGTCCATGGCAACATAAAAGGAAACTAAAATAAAGTGAATAAGATATGATACCTAGGTTTGTGCATTTCAAAAAAATAGGTAGACGAGGAAATAAGTATAAATTAACATAGTGATCATCGTAGTATAATTAATCCAATTTCTCTAATAAATATAGTTCCAATATGACATAAACTTCTTTCAAATGATCAACTATATGCATTGAAAAAGAGAATGGGGAATTCCATGTATGGAGGTCTTGTATGTAAACAGAAATTAAATTCCTTAGAAAGGATGCCTATATTCAAGTTTATGACATCTTAATAAGAAACTGAAAAAGCAGTATTCTACAAACCTACTCCTCTCATAACACAATATTAACATGGTATCTGTATAACCTTTTTTTCTTAATAATTAATGGGAGAATTTGGAAAAGAGCATTAAAGTGGGCAACATTGTTAATGTTAACATAACAATAATGATTTAGAAAAGTACTTATTTCTCGAATCCCAGCCAAATAAATTTGCAACTTCAACAAGAGCATCCTTCCAGATCTGTACCCTTTTCTTATTTTCCTTCAAATTTTCTTCATGTTCAGTCAAGGCTTTTCCAAAATTTCCCCTTTGTTTCCGCATATCAGATGGATCCACATTATAGAAAATGGGGACAACTCTCTATCCCCTGGTTTTCGTACACTCTAGTATCTTCACCAACTCCTCTAAGCACCAGCTAGAAGATGCATAATTTTTCGACAAAACAATGATAGAAAACATTGAGTTTTCAATAACAGTAAGAAGTGCTGGAGATATGACTTCGCCTCGCCTAAGTTTGTCATCGTCGATAAAAGTGTTGATTCCTTTGGTACACAACTCCTTATAGAGATGGGCAGTGAAGCTTTTGTGGGTGTCTTCTCCTCTAAAGCTAAGGAAGGCATCATACCTCCAATGTTGAGAAGAAGAAGAAGCATCCATTTTGAAGCAGTCATGGTTCAAAGTATCAGCAGAGTCCGGTTCAAATCGGTCGAGTTGTATCCGCCTAGACACCTGACGCGACGAGACCAACACCAGATACGATATAATGCACAAACTCGGCACGGAATTGTTAAGACTCGATTGACTCGTCTGAGTTTCCGAGTTAACTCGGTTCGACTCGGTTAGATTACAGAAAAATTTTCAGACATTCTCTTTTTCTTTGCCATCACAATAAAATATCATAACATTTTCAAAAATAAAATAAAAATTAGAGATTCCCCATTCAAAAGCAGACACCCATGATTCTGAAATTGGAGCTTTTAACCCAGAAGATCAAAGAAGACGAAGAAGAAAAAACCCAAAACCCCTGACCTATTCGAAAATAAGATGAGAAACCACTAAGGGCATGATTTAGGATTTACTTACCTGATTTTCCTAAAAATTGAGTATTACCGTAGGGTGGAGCTTTAGTGTCGGCGGTGGTAACTCGTCCAGTAGATTGAATCTTACAACGTCGACGTTGGCCAGGCAACCCCTCACAGTCAGATTGCTCCCTTCCAGTGTTGGGTCTTGCATAGTTGCAAATTGCAATTGCAGGTGGTATCGTCTGTTGTGGGTCTTGACGGCAACTGCGGCGTGCGAATGTGGGAGATTGGGAGCTCAAACTGGTAAAGTGAAAAAATTTACATTGATGGTAGCATATTAAATTAAATTAAATTAAATGGTTGAGTACCAAAATGATATGGACGGTTTGGGACGAGATTTAATGATAAATTAAATGTATTTATATGGCATATTGAGAATTAAATCCAAAAAAAAATTGTCTTATTAATATTTTAAGTTTATTTAATTATATCTATGTTTTTATAATTTATATAATATTTTTATAATTTTTTCAAATTTATAATTATTTTATTTTGTATATCAATTGTTATCAAATCAAGATTCCAATATGGCTTGGAACTTCTTCGAGTCAATGATCAATACTGTAATTTTAAGCGATGGAAGCAATGGAGAGATGAAAAAGGAAGGTACATAATTATGAATATTAGGAAGAATTCATGAAAAAAAATGGAAAAAAATAATAAATAAAATTTATAAAATATAAAAAACCAAAATTAATTCTTTGAATTATTAAGGAAATGAAAAGATGATACATTTAACTTTAAATGATAGGAATTCTAGAATTGCCGAAGTTGAAGTGGATGGGATAAAAGGAAAGAAAATAAAAACCAAATAAAAGTGATGCGGTAGAGCGAACATAAGTTAATTAAATTATTTTTAAGAGGAGATTTGGTGGGTCAACTTACTCCCCTTATTAATAAGCATGCTAAAATAAGAATTAATTGATTAAAATATGAAATAATTCTTATATTTATAAATGTAACCCTTTTTATATTTTTATTTGAAAAGTAACATATTTTTAATAGAAATATTTTTTACAATTTCAAGTATTTACATGTAGTTAAAAAATGATTATTTTTACCAAAAAAAAAAAGAAAAGTAAGGATATTTTTATGAACAAAAAATGGTATCAATTAAATTTCAAAATCTAGGTTTTCAATTACTCTTTTAATCAAAGAACCCCTAAATAATTTAATACGATATCTTAAAATAAAAATAACCTCTAATATTAAGTCAAAATAATTAACTTATTATTAATTTTAAATCTTTTTTCCCTCATTTGTTCATGTTTAATGAGAGCATATTTTATGACCTTGACTTTACATTTACAATTCATTGTTTGTAGTAAATACTTTGATAGTTATCTTATTGTTGTAAAATGAGAATAAATGTGACTCAAATAAAAGTAGAGATGACTATGTATTACCTTAATAATATATATATAGAGAAGAAAGAAATCAAAGAAGAGAGATGTTGAGAGAATGAAAGAAAGAGAGAGAGAATGAGAAGAAGAGAATATCTTTCTTTTGCTCAGGATGCTTATTACATGGGGTGTAAAAAGCCTTTTATAGGCTTAACAATATAAGCTCCCATTACTCATCTTAAAGATGAGTAAATGGAGTTCATAAATAACCATCAATGTAGTCATTCACCACTGTATTTACAACACTCCCCCTTGGATGATCACCATATTAAAAGAATATGTCTCATTAAAACCTTGCTAGTAAAAAACCCTATTAGAAAAACCTAGCGAAAGAAAATAGTACAATATTCTTTTCTTGGTATGTTAGGACTACCTCGTTAAAAACCTCGCCAATAAAACCTAGTAGGACAAAACCTGGATAAAAGAAAAAAAAAGTACAGTACACTAACACCTTTTTACAAGCATACTCCCCCTCATGTCGATATCATTGAGTTGATGCATTTTAATCATGTGTATTAACTTCTTGAATGTTGAGATTGACAATGATTTTGTGAATAAATCTCATAGATTATCACTTGAGCATATTTGTTGCACATCAATTTCACCACTCTTCTGGAGTTCATGTGCATAAAAGAATTTTGGTGAAATGCGATTAGTTTTATCTCCTTTAATATAACCCCCTGTTATTTGTGTAATGAATGCAACATTATCTTCAAATAATATTGTCGGGTCACATTTGATAGAGAAAAGTCCACATGATTCCCGAATATGCTGGATCATAGATCTTAGCCATATACATTCATAACTTGCTTCATGAATTGTCAGTATTTCTAAATGATTTGATGATGTGACCACCATTGTTTGTTTGACAGATCTCCATGAAATAGCAATACCATTGCAATTAAACACATACCGTATTTGTGACCTACCTTTATGTGGATCTGAAAGATATCCTGCATCTGTATGTTCAAGCAATTGTTTGATTCCCTTGAGTAAAATAAACTCATATCAGTAGTTCCGCAAAGATAACGCAATATATGTTTGATACCATTCCAATGTCTTCGAGTTGGAGCAAAGTTGTATCTTGCTAATAAATTGACATAAAAAGCAATGTCTGGACGTGTACAATTGGCAAGATATATAAGTGCACCAATTGCATTAAGATATGGTACTTCAGGACCAAGTAACTGTTCATTTTTTTCATAATGACGAAATGGGTCATTTTCACATCAAGTGATCGAACAACCATTGGAGAACTTAAAGGATGCGTTTTATCCATATAAAAACGCTTCAAAACTTTCTTAATGTATGTTGATTGATGTATTAAAACTCCATTTGGAAAATGTTCGATATGTAGATTGAGACAAAATTTTGCTTTTCCAAAACCTTTCATCTTAAATTCCTTTTTCAAGTAATTTGTTGTTCTTATGAGCTCTTCAAGAGTTCCAACAAGATTTAAGTCATCAACATACACTGCAATAATTGCAAATTCGGTTTTTGATTTCTTAATATAGATGCATGGGCATATAGGGTTATTCACATACCCTTCTTTTTGCAAGAATTCGCTAAGGAGATTGTACCATATCCGTCCAGATTACTTTAATACATACAAGGATCGTTGTAACTTGATTAAGTACATGCTACGAGGCTTTGTACTATTTGTTCCAAGTAATTTAAATCCTTCAGGGATTTTCATGTATATATCATTTTCCATGGATCTGTATAAATATTTTGTAATAACATCCATGAAATGCATATCCAATCCTTTTGAGATTGCCAAACTAATTAAGAAACAAAATGTGATTGCATCCATGATGGGAAAATATGTTTCCTCATAATCAATACCAGGTCTCTACGAGAAACCTTGTGCTACTAATTGCATTTTATATCTTATGATCTCATTATTCTCATTGCACTTTCGTACAAATACCCATTTGTACCCAACAAACTTTACATCTTCAGGTGTTTAGACTACAGGTCCAAAAACTTCTCGTTTTATTAATGGGTTTAACTCTGTTGTATAGCTTCTTTTCATTTTGGCCAATCATTTCTATGTCAACATTCTTCCACATTTCGTGGTTTGGGATCTTCATCATTTCTTATGATATCAAAGGCCACTTGGAAAGGAAAAATATTGTTAATAATAATATTATTTTGATCCCATTTTTCTCCCGTGTGTACATAACTTATTGAGATCTCACAATTTTCAGGTACCTGTGCCTTATCAGGAACTTCTCATTCAATATGTGGCTCTTCAGGGGCTTCTTGTTTAATATGTATCTCTTGAGGGGATTTTTGTTCAATATGTGGCTCTTCAAGGGCTTTCTGCATTATTTGTGCCTCTTCTAAGGCTATAGATTTATCAATTTTAAATTGATCAGTCATTTTGATGGCCTCTTTTAGAGTGCCAAGTTTTTCTCGAGTTCTCCTTTTCTGGGGAGTTACATTCTTTGAGCCAACAAGTCTACCACATTTCAAACATATCTTAGATTCATTTGTTAACTGTCCTACAGGGACATCAATCCGTGCTGGAGTATTTGCAGTCGGGATATGTGATTTTGTCACTTTCTTTGTATCAATGAATGCATCTGGTAATTGATTTGCAAGATTTTGCAAATGAATGATCATTTGAACTCTAGTTCACATTGATTTGTACGAGGATTAAGATGGGTCATAGTAGATGTCTTCCAACTAATTTCTCGTCGTTCTTTAGGAATCAACTTTTCTCCCCCTAATGACGAGAAAACACTCTCATTAAAATGACAATCCGCAAAACAGGCTGTAAAAACATCGCTTGTCAAAGGTTCAAGATATCTTATGATAGATGGAGAATCAAAACTTACATAAATCCCAAGTCTTCGTTAGGGACCCATTTTAGTGTGTTGTGTAGGTGCAATTGGTACATATACTGCACAACCAAAGATTCGTAAGTGAGAGATATTTGGTTGTTTTCCAAGCATAAGTTGTGAAGGAGAGTATTCATGGTAAGTTGTAGGTCAAATAAGGACTAAAGTTGCAGCATGCATAATAGCATGTCCTCATGCGGAAGTATGTAATTTGGTTTTCATTAGTAATGGTCGAGCTATTAATTAGAGACGTTTGATGAAGGATTCTGATAAACCATTTTAGGTATGAGTATGAGCAATAAAATGCTCAATATTTATCCCTACTGACATGAAATAATCAATGAATGTTTGAGAAGTAAATTTGTCAACATTATCAAGACGTATTGTCTTAATTGGATAATCTGGAAATTGTGCTCATAATTTGATTATTTGTGCAAAGAGTCTAGCAAAGGCAACGTTACGTGTAGAAAGAAGACAAACATGTGACCACCTAGTAAAAACATCTATTAAGATCATTAAATAACGAAATAGTCCATATGGTGGATGGATAGGCCCACATATGTCGCCATGTAATCTTTCCAAAAATACTGGTGACTCAGATATGACTTTGGTAAAAGATGATCTGATTATCAATTTACCTTGTGAGCAGGAAGTACATGAGTATTTATTGGGCGAAAGAATCTTCTGGTTCTTTAGTGGATGCCCATGTGAGTGTTCAATTATTCGATGCATCATTGAAGACCTTAGGTGACCTAGCTTGTCATGCCAAATGACAAAACTTTTGGGTCGTTGAACTTCTGGTTCACAACAACATATGATTCAATAGGCTTTATAGTTGCATGATACAACCTAGAGGAGAAAGCCGAGAGTTTTTCCGTTATAAGCTTCTGGCCAAATATAATGGAAGTAATGTAAATATATTCTATATTATCTTCATTCATAGTTTCAATATGATATCCATTTCTGCGAATATTTTTAAGTTGAGCAAATTTCTTTTGGATTTGCTAGAATATAAAGTGTCATTTATATGGAATCTAGTTCCATTTGACAACATTATGTTTGCTCTTCCAAAGCCTTCAACTAAGTTTGTAGTACCAGATATGGTACTTACATTAGCTTTTTTAATGTCAATTCGATGAAATATCTTTTATCTCAAAGAATTGTGTGCGTAGTCGCATAATCTATGAGACATACATCATGCTCATTCATCTTAAGATCAAATAACACATGGATTTCAGATATAACTAAAAAAAAAAAAAAAGCAAGGCATAATGTAAATAACAAAAAAAAATCATATGTAAATATAAGACATAATAATATATTATTTCATATATAAAGTAACATCAATTAATGTTAATTTTCTCATCATTTATCAAATGGTTTGTTTTTTCATTGGGACCTCCAAAAAAATCAATGTCATAGTAGGTTAGGTTCAATCTATCACCATCGGTAAAGTTCATTTCTATCTCTTTTCCTTTTGTTTTTATCAATGTTTTCATAACCGGACTGGTCATTAAACCGGAAAGTTACCGGTTCACGGTTCACTGGTCGGACCAGTGGTCGAACCGCAGTTGAACCGGTGACGTCATAAATATATATTTTTATATATTATTAAAAAAATTTTAAAATAAAATTTATAATATTATTTTTTATATTTTTATTAATAGATTAAAAATAATTTAAAATAAAATAATTAAAATTAAATTTTTTTTTTAATGATGAACCTTAACAAATTTAAATTAAATATATATTATCAAAGACTAGTCCAATGGTAGCATGCATTAAACTCAAGCACGGTTTTGATTTAATAAAAATTAAGATGAATTATTAATAATTAATAATTATTTATACGGAGGAATTCTCTCACTCGAGGCAAAGAAGCCCTTTTCAGTTTTCTCTGAAGGTGCCCTCTAGACGACACAATCCCTAAAAGTAAAAGGTAAAAAGCCCTACTTTCCTCTGCCACTCTCAATCCTCGTAGTTACTAATCTAATCATGTTTTTTATTTTTTTCTTTGCAACCCCTGTTTGATTCCCAAGAAAATCCATCCCCTATTTGATTTCCAGGAAAATTCATCCTCATTTGATTTTCGAGAAAATCCGTTTAAAACCCCCAAGGAAAACCAACAAAATTGCTATTTTTTTTGCTCATTGTGTTTTCCGGATCTGTTCTAGGGGTCTCTTTGCTTTTATGCCAATGGATTTAAATTTCACAAACCCTAACTCCACGATTTTTTAGAAATATCGCCAAAATTTTTCGATATTTCAAACACTGCCGGCGACAATGGGAACAGCCGCGGGGAGAGGGGGTTGAGTGGCCGGCGACGGGGCTTTGCAGCGTTTCGGGGAAGGGCTTTCCAACGCGTGGGGGTTGTTGCCAGAGGGACGACGCTCCAGTGACCGACGAACATGGGAACAGCCACACGGATGCTGGGAGGAAAAAAAAGAAAAAAAAAAATTGAGTCGGACGGTTCGTCCGATTCGGCGGTCCGATCGCCAATTCAGCCAGTTCGATTCCAGCTCAACCTCTTTGCGGGCCAAATGGTCGGACCGGACCGGAATGGTGACCGATCGGACCGGCCGGTCTGGTCCAGTTTTTAAAACATTGGTTTTTATTGATGCTTGGTAAAAGTCGACCAAATGTTTGGGCATACGACAGGTATGCGACCAATGCCCCTTCATACCACATCTATAACAATTATTTTCATGGTTCTTAGGAGGTTTATCTTGTAAACGCTTCCCATTTTCTTGTTTTGTCTTAGTATTGTTCTACTTCTAGTGGTGCAATGAGGCTTTCATCTTCTTAGAATTATTACTATAAGAATCATAGTATCGAAATTTCTTCCACGACCACGACCACGTCCTCGTCCTCATCCACGAGTTTAGAACGATATTGCATTCACTTCAGGGAATGGTTCAGATGCAGTTGGACCAGACTGGTGATTTCTCATCAAAAGTTCATTATTTTGTTTAGCAACATGAAGACATGATATTAATTCAGAATATTTTGTAAATCTACGCTCTCGATATTGCTGCTGTAGAAGCACATTTGAGGCATGAAACGTAGTAAAATTTTTCTCTAACATGTCTTCTTCTGTGATTTTTTTCTCCACATAACTTTAATTGAGAGTTGATTTTGAAAAGTGCGGAGTTGTATTCACTAACAGATTTAAAATCTTGTGAAACCTAAAGTACATCCAATCATATTGAGCTTTTAGGAGAATTATAGTTTTCTGATGGTCATATCTTTCCTTCAAATTACTCCATAGAGTAAAAGGGTCTTTTACCATAAAATACTCATTTTTTAAACCTTCATGGAGGTGATGGAGGAGGAAAATCGATGCTTTTGCGCGATCCTACAAGGATGCTTGATTTCCTTCTTTGATCGTAGCTTCAAGGTTCATTGCATCAAGATGTATTTCAGTATCAAGGATCCAAGATAGATCGTTTTTTCCTGAAATGTCAAGTGCCACAAATTTGAGTTTTGTGATATTCGACATTGTCAAATAACTTCATATATGTGACAAAACAATATTATTAGAATCAGTTATAATAACTTGATAGAATTGGTATAACTTTGATTATAAACAAAATCAAATAATTTGTTTATAACTTTTAACAATTTGTAACAAAACAAATCAACAATGATATAAATATGTAAAATTTTATTCTATATAAATAACTTTAAGTTTAAGATATAAGAATTACCTTTAGAGTAATTCATGCTGGTAACGTGTTGTAAAATGAGAATAAATGTGACTCAAATAAAAGTAGAGATGACTATGTATTACTTTAATAATATATATATAGAGGGGAGAAAGAAATCAAAGAAGAGAAATGTTGAGAGAATGAAAGAGAGAGAGAGAGAATGAGAATAAGAGAATATCTTTTTTTTGCTTGGGATGCTTCTGACATGGGGTGTAAGAAGCCTTTTATAGGCTTTACAATATGAACACCCATTACTCATCTTAAAGATGAGTAAATGGAGTTCATAAATTACCATCAATGTGGTCATTCGTCCTTGTATTTACAACACTTATACATATATAATCCTTTAAATATGGATGTTTAATAAATAAATTCATTGTTTAAGAAGTATAAATATTAGTTAAAATTAATGAGGGTAAATATGTCAATTTGATGATTTAAAAAAATTATAACTTAACTTTATTAAATAACTTTAAAGTAAAATTCAAATAATAAGTTTTAAGGTAAAACTTAATATTTATTACTTAATTACTTAATTTTTACTTTAATTATTAAGGTTGTTTGATAAAGTGAACTCAAAATATATTCTAAATAATCAAAATTAACATATTTTCCCTTGTTAATTTTTATTAATATTTATATTTTCACTAATCTTAAGGAATAAACTTATTTGTTACATATCTATATTTAAAGTATTATAAATACATAAGATAATTAACTACAAAATATTTACTATTAAAAGTAGCGGTTGAATATGGAGTAATCATTATAAAATATATTTTCATTGGACATAAACAAATAAGGAAAATGAGATTTGAGATTAAAAATAAATTCACTATTTTGATTTTATACTTAAAATTATTTTTGATTTTAAGAGAGTACTGATAAATCAACTTAATGGCTTAAGAACTTCATTTAAATTATTAAATAGATTAACCTTGTTTGATAAAATAATTTAATATTATAACTTAAAGTTATTTTTAACTTTAAGTATTAAGTTAAAATGATTAGTTTATTCTTAATCTCAAATCTTTTTTGATTCATTTTCCCATATTAGTAAAAGTATATTTTAAAATTAAATTCCACACCCATGACTCATTTTTTTTATAATAAATATTTTATTGTTATTTTATATATCTATAATACTTTAAATATAAATATTTTATAAGTGGTAAAAAAAAGTTGAATACTTTACAACTGTGGTAGGTTATGACACATCGCTAGTGATTATCTTGGTCATCATGATAGGTTTCTTATGGTGAGTGTACAACTATATATGGTTACACATTAGATAAGACCTATAGTGAATCATGACATTGGCTATTGAGTAGTCATATTAACCAAGCTACTATGCCATACGAGATCTCAATCTTGAGAGTATTGAGGTAGTGTTAAGGTCTTCAATGTCTTTAGCCTATGGGTGAGACTCTAAGGCAATCATATATTCCCTTAGGATTATGTCACTTTTGATTATGGTAAATGACAACAAGTATTCTTAAGATAGGCATCGTGATATCTCATTGGTTTGAGGTAACATGTTTCCTTAGGTAATCCTAAGGGCATATGATCATGAAACCTATGTCACTTTTTGTCAGTTTACTTGTTTTATTCATGTTGATTATAACCTATTGTGTTTCTACATGTTTAGAATATATATATATATATATATATATATATATATATATATATTTGTGATCTAATTTAAATGATTCAATTTATAGATTTACTTATTTCATTAGATCATGTTGTACGCTAAGATAACTTAACATTCATTTAATTATATATATATATATATATATTTGGGATGTTTGCATCATCGGTTTACTTCTCAAATACAAATAAGATAGAGTGTTTTATCCTCTAGGAGTTAAAACCCAGGGAACCCAACAAGACTTCATAAAAATGATAAATTCTAAACATGTAGAAACACAATAGGTTATAATCAACATGAATAAAACAAGTAAACTGACAAAAAATTCATATATATTGAGTATAGTGTCCAAAATACCAAGTCTAAAATCAATTGCTTTAAAAAGAACACTCTTGAGTAGTTGTGTTACTATTCATGGTTGGATACTTGGATCACCATTGTTGACTTTACTAAGATATTATCTCAAAAAGGATTACATTTGTAACAACTCGCACCTAGTTGTGTAGATATTGTTTGTTTTGAACCCAAAGGAGCCCTCATGACTTTAAAACATGTCTATATGATTAAAAAGAGCTTATACTTATATAGTGCTAAGAACTTTTTCTACTACATCACAAACACCCCCCCCAATGCAAACATAACAAAGACAGTATGTCTCATGAGATTATGAGGCCAAATAAACAAACATCCCTCATGGGCCTAAAGAAATCCCCACACTAATGTCGAGAATTGGGTCTGATACCATTTATAATGATCAACACCCAACCGTATAAATATTGTCTATTTTGGATCTAAAGAAGTTCTCATGACTTTAAAATGTGTTTACATAAGAGAATTTCATACTTATATAACACCAGAAACTTTCTCCTCTATTCGATGTGGGACATCTTACGAGGTCAAATAAACCCGTCCACACCAAGGTTAAGGATCAACTTTAATACCATTTGTAACGACCAGCACCCAATTATAAAAATATTGTCTACTCTACACCTAAAAGGGGACTCTCACGACTTTAAAATGTGTTTACATAAGAGAATTTCATACTTATATAACATCAGAAACTTTCTCCTCTATTCGATGTGGGACATCTTACGAGGTCAAATATGTCCGTCCACACCAAGGTCAAGGATCAACTTTAATACCATTTGTAATGACCCGCACCCAATTGTAAAAATATTGTCTGCTCTACATCTAAAGGGACTCTCACAACTTTAAAACACTTCTACATGATTACGAGAAGTTCATACTTATATAGCGTTAGAAACTTTCTTCCTTATCCAATGTGGGACATCACAACATCTGCTCCAAGGAAAGTGATTATAAACCTCAACCAATCATGATAAGTTTTATTTTTCATATTTTAATTTTCATTTCTTCATTGTTCAAATTTTGTCTTTTACATTTATATTCTGGTTTGCTTGTTTAGTGGGATGACCTTAGTTAAAGGATAATTTTCAATAATTATATTCCAATAATTTAGAGTTGCTAGATCTCAAATTTCTTCAGAATAACTACATTTCATTTTTTATTGATTCATAGATGAAATAAAATTTTTTAGTTTCATCTTTTCCACTTTAGAAAAATAAATATGAATTAAAATACATAAGGATAAAATATTTCTTAAAATTAACGAAGGTAAATGTACCAATTTGATTATTTAAAATAAATTTTATATTCACTTTACCGAACAATCTTAATATTTAAAGTAAAAACTAAGTAATAAGTTTTTAGCCAATGACTTAAGAATAATTCAATTTAAAGTCAACTTAAATCATTAAGTAATAAATATTAAGTTTTATCAAATACCCGCTAAGTTGTGATATTAAATTATTTCATCAAATATATTTATTCTATTTGATATCTTAAATTAAATTATTAAGTCATATTAAGTTATTAAGCTGATTTACCTAACACCCTATCTCGTTGTATTAGTATAAAATTGGTATATTTAAGTTTCTTAGAATCTTTAAAGGCAGGTCCCTATGGCTTTTGAGAATCAAGTGGGACATTTAATATGTTTGAAAGGATGCTACAAGTTTGTCATTACTTAAAGAGTCATTTTCCTTACTTTTTCAATAGTTGTAGCATTGGATTCGAATTTTCTAACTACTTTTGATTTGGGAATTTTTTTTCCCAAGGTTAAAAGTCAGCTGCATCACTTAACTGTGAATAAAAATCAAACACAATCACTTTTTCTTTTGCTGTCATGCACATTGAATTCAAAATAATAAGGAAAAAAACATTATTATAACTATCATAATTTAAGAAATAAGGTGTTTTTGGATGGACATTTAATTTTTTTTTAATTTCAAAAAATAGAAACACTTTGTATAAAAAGTAGCTAAAAAAATTATCTTAATAAAAACTAGCTCTTCTTAAAAAAAAAGTATCCTAACCTTCTTAAAAATTCTTTTCAAAATTACAAAATTTGAGCAACTTACAATATTTTACTTTTTTAAATTTTAAAAATCAATTTTAAATACACAAGGTATCTACCCATTTTTATCTAAGAAATTTGATATTGTATAAAAAAAAAAAAAGGAAATGTCATAAAAGATTATATATAAATTTTTTTATTTTTAAAAAAAATAAAAAATGCATCTAAACCTGCATTAAAAATTTATTTTAACTTAATAGTTTGTACTCGAAGAGTACATTAATTTTAAGGTTTTTCCGATTAAAAGGATCATTAAAAACTCTATTTTAAAATTTAAAATTTTTATTATTTTTTATTTTATTTTGATAAAAATATTTTATTTCTTTCTTATAAAAATAATTTATTTTTAAAAATATATATGTATATACTTAAAATATTAAAAAAAAACATTTACATCAAATCCCTGTATGATTCTTATATTGCTCGGATTCCAAGTAATGTGAACTACTCTTCGAATAAAAATATCGAAAGTGTTAGATTCACAATTACAAGGAATACATCCCTTTTAACTAATTAATTCTTAATTTTACAGGACAAAATATTTAAAGACAACGTTTTTACGTATTAGCAAAGACGCACCAAAGTCGGTCAATGGCGTGAAGAGATTGATTTCTTTCTTCTGTTTGTCTGGTTAAGTCAAAAATGGACACGTCGGAAATCGTATAGTTGTGAGTGAGTTTCCTAGTTTCCCCCGTCCCCAAATACAGGATAGAATAATATCTGTACATAATCTTGACTCTGATTTGAGTTGCAGACTTGCAGTGGAGAAATGGAGCAGTCTGAATCAACTGTAAACAACTGTCTGGTTTTTGCTGTTAATGGAAAGAGGTTTGAGGTCTCCACCATCCACCCTTCCACTACTGTGCTTGAGTTCTTGCGTTCTCACACTCCTTTCAAAGGTCCCAAGCTCAGCTGCGGTGAAGGTATCTATCTTTCTTCTCCTCTGTACTCGCCTTTTTTTGTACTTTATTCAGTGTACATATATATGTTTGCTTTGGTCATATGCTTCTCTCTGTCTCTCTGCTTGTTGGTTTCCCAATTTGGGTTTTCTTTTTCTTTGATGGGTATACGGGTTTTTCTTCTCTGTGTGTTGACTTTCCTTTATCATCTTCTGCTTTTAATTTTGTTGTCCATGTTTTTGTATATATTTGTACACACATACCTGTAATCGTACGAACCTCTGTTTCTCTGCACTCTTGGATGCCCAATCTGAGCTACTTTTTTCTTTGACGGATAAAGTTGGATATTCCTTTTTCCTTCATGTTGGGTTTTTCTCCGTCATGTTCCCTTTAATGCTCCTTTTAAATTTTCTTTATTTTCTATATCATCCTGTCATATCACTCTGGTTCTTGGATTCCCAATCCAGGTTTCCTTTTCTTCAATGATAGATGTATTTTCTTCTTCAGCGTGTCTAATTTTTGTTTCCTGGTTCTCTTTATTGCTTGTTGTCAATTGTATTGTCCTGTGATTCCATTTTTCTGTATTTTGTTGTCGGATTTTATTTTTTGGTTCCTACCTATATTTAAATCGATGGGGGTAATGGGGTCCATTGCTCTTGTAGTGGTGTAGGCTTTCCCTTTGTTTTTTGGGAGGATGAACGGCAAGAAACATAAGATTGAAAATTTAACTATTTGACTAATGCCTATGCTGATGATTATGCCGTTCAATTATTAAATAATTGTCCCATTATTCAATTAGTTCCTAATATAGTTTAGCCATTGAAGATTATGATTTTGTATAGCCTATCAAAATCTCAAAAATCAGGCAGCTGATACATTGATATGTTTGCTAACTTCATTGTTTCAGGTGGTTGTGGTGCTTGTGTTGTTCTACTGTCCAAGTATAACCCTGTGCATGACCAGGTGGATGATTGTACGGTGAGTTCATGTCTTACCCTGCTTTGTAGTGTAAATGGATGTTCAATTACAACAACTGAAGGCCTTGGGAACACGAAAGATGGGTTCCATCCAATTCATGAAAGGTTCTCTGGATTCCATGCTTCTCAGTGTGGCTTTTGTACTCCTGGAATGTGCATGTCACTCTTCTCGGCTCTTGTCAATGCTGAGAAAACCCCCCGGCCAGAGCCCCCTCGGGGATTCTCCAAGCTGAAAGTTTCTGAAGCGGAAAAGGGCTATTGCAGGAAATCTCTGCCGCTGTACTGGATACCGGCCCATTGCTGATGCCTGTAAAAGTTTTGCAGCAGATGTTGATATGGAGGATTTGGGGTTTAATTCCTTTTGGAGAAAGGGAGATAGTAAAGAAGTGAAACTAAGCAGCTTACCCTGTATAACCATAATGATGAGATCTGTACATTTCCTCAGTTCTTGAAAAATGAAACTAGGTCTACATTGCTTTTAGACTCTAGTAGATATTCCTGGTATAATCCTGTTACCATTGAGGAACTTCAAAGCTTGTTGGGTTTTGTTGAGGATGGAAATGGGACTCGGGTTAAATTAGTTGTTGGTAACACTGGTATGGGTTATTACAAGGAAGTGGAAAGCTACGACAAATATATTGATCTAAGACATATCCCTGAATTCTCAATGATTAGAAGGGATAATACCGGGATAAGCATTGGAGCAACTATAACAATCTCTAAAGCTATTGAAGCTCTAAGGGAATACAACCAAAGTGGATTTTACTCAGAAGGAGACATGGTCTATAAAAAAATTGCCGACCATATGGAAAAAGTTGCTTCAGGGTTCATCCGGAACTCAGCTAGTTTAGGTGGAAATCTGGTGATGGCACAAAGGAATCATTTCCCCTCCGACATTGCTACAGTACTTCTTGCAGTAGGTTCAACTGTAAATATAATGAATAGTCTCAAAAGCGAAGAGCTTACATTGGAGGAGTTCTTAAGAAGGCCAGAGTTAGATTCGAAAAGTATACTTGTAGGCGTCAAAATCCCAGATTGGGATCGGATTATGGGCATTTCTTCAGGGACCGAGATGAAGTTACTGTTTGAAACTTATCGAGCTGCACCACGGCCGTTAGGAAATGCATTGCCCTATTTAAATGCTGCTTTAATGGCTAAAGTTTCTCGCTGTACAACTTCTATTGGCATTATTGTAAGTAACTGTCAGTTTGCTTTTGGTGCTTATGGGACAAAACATCCCATAAGAGCGACAAAAGTTGAAGAATTTTTAACTGGAAAAGTGCTAAGTGTTGGTGTTCTATGTGAGGCTGTTAAATTACTTAGAGGCATTGTGGTACCTGATGATGGCACTTCAAGTCCAGCTTATAGGTCAAGCTTGGCTGTCAGTTTTCTTTTTGAGTTCTTTAGCCATTTGGTTGAGTCTAATGCTGAATCACCTGATGGCTCTGTGGATGGATATAGTACTTTGCTGTCTCCTGCAAAAGCAGTTAGATCATGGTAAAATCTCAACCTTGCTATCTTCTGCAAAGCAGGAAGTGGAATTGAACAGACAGTATCGTCCAGTTGGTGAGCCAATTGCCAAAGTCTGGGGCTGCCATCCAAGCTTCTGGTTCGTTACACTAACTTGGTTTTATATTATGAAAAACAAGAGTTGATTTTCTATTTAATTTTTATTTTACTCTTACAAGTACCATTTGTTGTTGGTTTCATGGATATGGTAGGTGTCACATGCACAAATTTGCAACAAGGCTCTTTTTTTTCCTGTTTTCTGAAATGAGCGGCACCACCCCCAACCCCCACCCCCCAATCTCATACACCTCACCGTGTGTCTCTGTTTAGGCAATAGAAGAGCCCACAACCCCCTACCACCATTTATACCCAGAGGCTACACTCTCATATTTAATTTGAATTCCAATTCATTTGAATTCAAGTTGGTAGGGGGTAGTTACAAAACCACCCAACTGACCAGACCGTCTTCCCTTGAGGTGCCTCTTTATGCCACACAATCACTCACAAGCCTTCTGATGCCTTCTCTTCCTAAAAGGTGCCAAGTAACCACCCATGAAACCAATCAAACCTACCCTCTGATGGAATCAGCCCTTATGCCATGTCCAGCCCACTAAGTTGCATGTTAGCCACATCAATGTGGTCCATGTGCGCAAGTCTGCCCACCCATGCATGCTAGCTCGTCAATGCATGTTCAGCCCATCTGATTGCATCTGTGTGCCTTAGCCCACCATGTGATGTCCATGCATCAGGTTTGTCTCCTTATGCCTTTGGAGCATTGGAGTTATTTCCCAAGTTGCATGTCAGCCCACATCAATGTGGTCCATGTGTGCAAGTCTGCCCACCCATGCATGCTAGCTCGTCAATGCATGTTCAGCCCATCTGTGCATCTGTGTGCCTTAGCCCACCATGTGATGTCCATGCATCAGGTTGTCTACTTATGCCCTTGGAACATTGGAGTTGTTGCCCATGTCTTAGGCGCCCATGGGACAGCCCCCTGCAAGGTCTTGCCTTACAGGCCACGAGTCAGCATGCCATACCCTTACTCTTGCCTCCCATCAACCATGCACCACCATGTCTGAGGCAGCCTTTTGTTGTTGCACAAGCACCCTGCCATGCCCAATTCTCACTTCAATGCAACAATGCAGGGGTGGAGCCACCTTGTGCCTAGGAGGGGCAAACATCCCCCTGAAATTTTGGAAAAAAATATGTAGCAGAAGGAATTGTGGTCATAGGTTGCACACCACCACATGTTATTGAGTCCATGTGTCGGTTCTAGCAAGGCCCACCTAAGTGTCTTGCCCATGTCCGAGGCTTTGCATCATACCCCCTTTGTGTGGCCAAGATTAAGCCACGTTTCCTTAAATCATGCATCCACCCTCCTTAACAATCATTTTAGGCCATTCCCAAAGTGCCAATATAAGACACCAAGGGTCTTAAGGAGGCATAATGATTTTTCATTAATTCATGAAAATCTAAAAAGCCACAATTCCACTTGGAGACTCCCTTTTGAAGGTTCCTCTTCAAAGGAAAAATATAAGCATGTCAAAATTCAACACTTGAATTTACCCGAGTTAGGTCATGCCACCTAGTGCATGTGTGCTAAGCCATGGGCTACAACTGCTACATCGCATGCAACACCCCACTACATTGCATGTGGTAGTGGCCTAAGTAGCGTGTGGTACTTGCTATGTTGCTTGTGGCACCTGTTATGTTGTGTGTGGCACTTGCTATGTCAAGTGTGATACCTATTGTGTCAGTACCTACTATCTAGCTTACGATACCTGTTGTGTCACGTGCTACTTGCCACCTCATCGTGCCAGCTCATGTATTGTACCACCAAGCTCGCACATATGATGCATTGAACCTTGGTTTCAATTTGCCTCACTCTCCTAGGGTCTTTATGGGTGCAAGGTGCCTACCCATGAGACCCTTGGCACTGTGTCACTTGAGTCAAGGGGCTAACAATAGGAGACATGAAACTAGTTAAAGATAATTGATTTTATTGATGGCCTAGAACTTTAGAGCAATTTATTTTTCAAATAGTAAAATATTTGGCTACATTCTTAAATTTAATTTTCTGTTCATTTCTATGATGAAGTTTATATTGGTTATATTATGGTGTGTGATGTTTCTTTTTTAAGGGAATTTATTGTCATCAAAACTTTATATTCAAAAAATCAATACTTTCTTTTCAGCCTTGTGAATGATCTTTCTTTGACTTTTTGTTTGTGCTTTTTGTCATGTTACAACCACGCTAGATTCAATTTATCTCACTTACTCTATTTTATTCACCAATTACCACTCTGGCAGGGCATTTGTAGCTCAATAAGGCCATGTGTTACTATATAATCCATGATAATGACTACCTTGGTCACATATATCTTTAGCACCATTTGGAGTATATAAAGTTCTAGGGAAAGGAAAGAAATAGGAAGATATCTAAATTTTCTTGTTTGGTTTATTGCGGAAAAGTATGAATAAATATCAAGTATAATTAAAATTTTTACATTTTCAAATTCTTCACTCTTCATATAAAAGAGAAGAAGAAAAAAAAATGTGGATAAACATTAATGAAAAATCTATCCAATTTAAACCCATCCGTTTTTTTTTTTCTTCATTTTTCTTTCCTTATATATATTTTCTTTTCTTCCTACCTACTCCCAAACTTTTCAAGTTTCAGAAGGAGCCTTAATTTTTCCTACTTTTTATGTTTGTTTTTCTCCCCACATGTCCTTTTAGACATGCTTATCCATTACCATAGGCTCCTGATATTTCCTTTTTCTAGACAACTGACATGAGTTAAACGATTTCGTAGGGGAGGCTATTTATGTGGATGACATTCCCTCTCCAACAAATTGCCTACATGGGGCTTTCATTTATGGTACAAAGCCTTTGGCTCGAGTAAAGGGTATCAAACTTAACCCCAAATCAGTGGCAGCTGGAGTCAGTGCACTTATTTCTTTTAAAGATATCCCAGGGGAGAACATAGGCTGTAAAACTATGTTTGGTACTGAACCTTTATTTGCAGATGATTTTACCCGATGTGCTGGAGAGTATATTGCTTTTGTGGTAATTCGATGATTCTGTCTTTCTCGTCCACCAATATATATATGCATATTTTGCTTTCTGTTGGGTTTATTATAAATTTTCTTTTAATGGGCGTAGCATACAAACACATTTGATTAGTTTATGAACTGAGAAGCCCAGTTCAGTCACTGGTCGTATATGTGTATAGGTTGCAGACACACAGAAACATGCAAATATGGCTGCAAACCTTGCAGTGATCGATTATGACATGGAAAATCTGGAACCACCCATTTTATCGGTAGAAGAGGCTGTTAGGAGATCTAGCTTTTTTGAGGTTCCTTCCATCATTAGCCCAAAACAGGTTGGTGATTTCTCTAGAGGAATGGCTGAAGCAGATCACAAGATTCTCTCTGCTGAGGTACTTCTCATTTACTTGTTATACAATTTTTTTCTATTCCTATTAATGTTTTTCTTTCTTGTTTTGGTTTTATGATAAATGCTTTCTGAATTGTCACATCCAGATCAGACTTGGGTCACAGTATTATTTCTATATGGAGACACAAACTGCCCTTGCAGTTCCCGATGAAGACAACTGCATTGTGGTTTACAGTTCAATACAATGCCCTGAAAATGCACATACTACGATTTCGAGATGTCTTGGTATTCCTGAACACAATGTCCGTGTGATCACAAGAAGGGTTGGAGGTGGTTTTGGTGGAAAGGCCATGAAAGCAATTGCTGTGAGTATATAATTGATGGTTACATTGTGTGTTTGTGTCCATATGGCCAAAAGAGTACGGCCATTTGAAGGAGAATACGAGGAAAACACACACACACACAAATGCACACATAGTTCTTCCTTTATCTGACTCTGTTTCCTCTGATGGCCTATCTTTTGTACTGTTCCTTTCCCTTAACAATGGCTTCTAAGTGAAATCACTCAATCTATGGTGCCTCAGGTAGCTACAGCATGTGCACTTGCAGCATACAAATTACAACGCCCTGTCCGGATATATATGAATCGCAAAACTGACATGAAAATAGCAGGAGGAAGACATCCAATGAAAGTAACCTACAGTGTAGGGTTCAAATCGAATGGAAAGATTACTGCCTTACACGTTGATATATTAATCAACGCAGGAATGGGTGTCGATATAAGCCCAGCTATGCCTATGCTCATGGTTGGTGCCCTTAAAAAATATGATTGGGGTGCTTTTTCTTTTGATATAAAGGTTTGCAAAACAAACCATTTGTCTAAATCAGCAATGCGTGCTCCTGGGGAGGTACAAGCTACATTTATATCTGAAGCTGTAATTGAACATGTCGCATCTACTCTTTCCATGGATGTGGACTCTGTGAGAAGCGGAAACCTCCACACTTTCAACAGCCTCAATTTTTTTTTTGAGGGCTGTGCTGGTGAACCTGTGGAGTACACTTTACCTTTAATCTGGGATAAGTTGGCTACTTCTTCAAGTTTTAAAGAAAGGACTGATATGGTAAAGCAGTTTAATATGTGCAATAAATGGCAGAAAAGGGGTATTTCTCGAGTACCAATTGTGCATGAAATTTCATTAAAAGCAACTCCAGGGAAAGTAAGCATTCTTAGCGATGGATCTGTTGCTGTGGAAGTTGGGGGGATTGAGTTGGGACAGGGACTGTGGACAAAGGTGAAACAGATGACTGCATTTGCCCTCAGTTCAATTGGATGTGATGGAATGGGAGACTTCTTGGAGAAAGTAAGGGTCATACAATCAGATACCCTAAGTTTAATACAGGGGGGGTTGACTACTGCAAGCACTACATCAGAGTGCAGCTGTGAAGCTATTAGACTCTGCTGCAATATGTTGGTTAAAAGACTGACTCCTATCAAGGAGAGATTGCAGGAGCAAATGGGTTCTGTTGAATGGGGCACATTGATTCTTCAGGTAATTATGTGCACATTTGGTATATTTTACATTTTTTTTCTTTTGCTGCCTTTGTTGGAATTATAGGGTTGAAAGAGAAGTATAAATAATTAAATAAATGAACATACAATTGGGTAGAATTAAAAATTTACTATCTCCTATCACTCTTATTAAAATATCACGTCTCTTATTTATAGATAATAAAATCAAAAACTTTCAATCATAAAATATAAAAACTTTCTAGGACTTAACTACTCAAATATAGAAAATAAAGCAGCACTCAAAATAATTTTTTTTTTCTTTAACTTGACTAAATCTAATTCTAATCTTTAGAAACTTTTTAAATAAAGTTTAACTTTCTAACATACCCCCTTATAAATTTGATTTGTAACTCCAAGTAGCATCCTTAACTGTCTAAAATCTTCAAACTTAAGAGCTTGGTAAAAATATCAGCAATTTGATCTTGAGATTTTGCAAATTGTAATTGCACTTCCTTCTTCATAACGCACTTTGTAATAAAATGATTTCTTATATCAATGTACTTGCTTCAATCATGAAAAACAAGATTTTTTTTATGATGCAATTGTTGATTTCGTATTCACATGGTGTATACCTTATTGTTGCATGTAACCCTTAGTCATGAACCTTGCTTTGTATATCTCTATTTCTCCTTTCACATCCTTCTTACTTTTATTTCCTCATCCATAACATCTTTGTATCATTAATTTGTTTTGAATTGCTCTTTCAAAACTTTTAGGTTCATGTACGGGAATAGAAAATCAAAGTGATCTAACCCTCTTTTGTTTTCTCTACAAATTAGAAGATTAAGGATGAGTCACCAAAATAATAATGGTCTAATTCCATAAAAGGCCTCCTATGATACTATTGGGAGAAACCTTTTTCTAGATGTAAACCACCAATTCATATGATATTTATTCTTTTACAATTAATTCTTCTTGTATTCATGTTGGTCATCATTTTTTGGGTATTGAAAGAGCATTATGTAGGAATTCAGAAACAATCAAAATCAAACCATCAGTATTAGTATCTCCAAAGAAAAAAAAAAACATTACTTCAGAAACAATAACTACTCAAAACTATGACTCCTATAGTTAAAAGTAGTGATCGAAGAATATGACAACATTGATCATACTAAACTGGGGTTGAGTTGATTCCATCCATGATTATATAAATTCTGAGTGGCACTTAAGGCATAGACCTTATGGTATTCTTTTTGATATTTTTCCCACTAAAAGAGTTCTTAAACTAGATTTATGGGAAAGCAATATGTAACAGAACTTCATATGTTTAAATCCAAATTAAATATTAAAGACATTTGCCATCTTTTCCAAAGAATTTTTTTTTTTTTTTCATTTTACTTTCTTCAGACTTGCTCAAAGTTAGATGTTGAATATCTCTTACCATTTAGCAATTTACTTCATCAAACTGCAGGCACAAAGTCAAGCTGTGAACTTATCAGCAAGTTCTTACTATGTCCCTGACTTTTCTTCCTTTCAATACCTAAACTATGGTGCAGCAGTGAGTGAGGCAAGTTTTTCAAGATCCCTTTAATTCCTCTCCATAGAGTTTTTATTGAAATTAAGTTAGTATTCTTCAGGTAAACTTGGAGGAGACTAGGCTTTCATGCTTAACCATGCTTCAATTTTTACTATAATAATGAAACATTGGGTGTCACAGGTGGAGGTAAATCTTCTCACTGGACAAACCACAATTTTGCAATCTGATATTATATATGACTGTGGTCAGAGTCTCAACCCTGCTGTGGATTTAGGACAGGTTAGCCCAACTACAATGTTAAACTATTTCATCTCCTTCTCCACTTTTCTATCCCTAAGCTTTGGCATTCAACCTCTTCCCTGATTTTATTCTCCACATCCACATATTAATGCAATGGAACTTTTTCATTGATAATACTAAAGGATGTTTATAACTGTTCAATGTTTCCTTATCCTTAAAGCTTGTGCTTATTAGATCCATATGCCTGTAATATTCTTTCTGAGTTGCTTTACAGATAGAAGGAGCTTTTGTTCAAGGAATTGGGTTTTTTATGCTCGAGGAGTACACAACTAATTCAGATGGACTGGTGGTCACCGAAGGCACATGGACTTACAAGATCCCAACAATCGACACAATACCCAAGCAGTTCAATGTTGAGGTACTGAACAGCGGACATCATAAAAATCGTGTTCTTTCTTCTAAAGGTATTTCTCTTCAACTCTTCATTGAAAATGCATCCTAGTTATAGAGAAGAAACTGGATAATTTGTTTTCTAATTTTACATGGTTGCTAAGAAAATGTTACAAAATTTGTATCGAATACATAAAGCAATAGACCTGCTTGCAATAATGCATAATTAACACTTGTTTCTATGAGATGTTACGAATTTATGAATTTGTGACCAAAATAGATGTTTCATTATTAATTTGAGAAGCTCTCTTGTTGGAAAACAAGAAAGGGTAGAGCAAAGGTGTGGGTGAGGAGTTAGAGGTAAGAGGGTGTTGGAGAGAATAATTCAGATCAAAAGCACACCTGTTGGGAAATGCCAAATTGTCTTTGAATCTTTGAGAATCTAGAAGAGTTGGCTTTTTCTTTTTCTTGGGTTTTCTATAGAAATGGAGTAATTTGCAGTATTCATTAGAAGTAACTCTTGTTGAGATCAATGGAATGATATTCATAGCATGTGAGGCAAGGCTAGACACCTTTCCTTTTCATTATGGTTAGTGTTTCATTCATGTTAATGCCCATAGTGGTGAACCTCTATCTAACTCTTAACCATTAAACCAAGATCTTTAACCCACTTCAATTTACCTGATATTATGAGGGCAAGCTCTACAATTAAGGGGATTAAGACCGGTATTGGATCCCCACAGCAAATATTCCAAGCTGTTTCAACATAAGATACCATGTCAAGGTTAGGTAAATTTAGGGGTTTATACCCTGCGGAAGGTCGGCAGCCAACTAGATAAGAAGTGTTGTTGATATGGTTTTAAACCAAAAAGGTGAATGGTTAGTAACTCGTTACAATAGCATGAGACATACCAGTAGTAGTAACAGCTTAGTACCGGCTAACTATCTGCAAAAACTTGCTTTATTTGCTACTAGTGCAATTCACTATGCAATTCATTTTGAATAAAATTCACTAGTAAACCTCCTCTGTAATAATTCCAAGTTTCCAACACACTACTTTATGTAGATCAATGAATCATAATCAGCAAGGTAAATATGTTTTGCGCAGCTTCTGGTGAACCACCGTTACTCCTAGCTGTTTCAGTTCATTGTGCTACAAGGGCAGCTATTAGAGAAGCCCGGCAACAGCTTCTTTCCTGGACTGGGCTAACCAAGTGTGATTCAACATTCCAGTTGGAGGTCCCGGCAACAATGCCTGTTGTGAAGGAGCTCTGTGGACTGGAGAATGTGGAGAGTTACTTGCAAAGCTTGCTGTCTTAATGCTGGAAACCATTTCCTGCTTTTGATTGAATCCATATGTTTCTAGTTTATTATTGTATGTATATGATGGTAAGTTGTGGTTGTATATATGCATTGGTCTAATGAATGCTCCTAGCTCACAGGCACTGATGATCATATAAATAAATTAAACCCTTTGAAGGAAATGCACTCAAAGAACAAAGTAAAAGCCCGTTTCTCAAAAGAGATGAATGATTTTCGACAGTTGTAAACATTTTAAATGAAGTTCAAGAACTTTCAACTACATAATTGACCACTTAACTACATGTTAGAGAATTAAAGGTCGCTGTCGGAGGTAGAACATCAACCACTTGAGCAACCAATCTACTAGTGCCTAAACCAGTTAAAGTTCCCCTCAATTGATAGTGCTACTGTTACTTACTAACCAACACGTTCCACTATCCCTATTGAATCGATCAATTGTGCAACTGATCCACCTGGTCCTTTGTTCCCAAAATTATGATTTTGTCGTCTTTTATTCCACAAAGAGTCCAAAAAATCGGCCAAATATAGCCAATATTTCAGGAAAATCCCAAAATTTCGCCAAAATAAATCGCTATGAAATGTCTCCCACGCACTTTTCCAAAAAAATCGCTAATTTATCAGCGCCAAATTTTCAGCAAATTTTTCAAAAAAAATCATGAATTTTTGGCAAGTTATTCGCAAAACCCAATTTAAAAAGAAAAATTACCTGTGTTTTTTCCAATTTATCTTTTATTTTAAATTTATACTACCTTTTATTTAAATTATCATTTTATATTTAATTATTTTTCATATTTATCTCATTAATCCTATTTTTAAAAATTACCATCACTTCAGTTTTAAATTTTTATATTTATCCTTCTAATTTTATTTAATTTTAAATGTTTTTATTTTAAATATTAAAAATATAAATTTATTCAAAATTTGATAAAAAAAAATAATGAGTTCTAATATTTTAGAAATTAAAATTAATTTCATAAAATAAATTATTAGTATAACTTTTGATACTTTTAATTATTTAAATAAATTAATGTTAATAGCAAAAAATTATCACCACAACTTTGTAACAAAATTTTAGAAATAAAATTTCAAATAAATTTTTTTATATAAATTGATTAAATTTTTTATTTAAAATGTAATAAAACATGTTTTAATAAAATTAATTTTTAATTTTTAAAATAAATAAATATAAATATATTAAAGGAATTTAAGTTAATATTTTCTTAAAAAGTTTGATACACATTATATTTGATCACACCTATGTTAATTACAGTTACAAAATAATTATTCTTGCTTATTTGATCATTTTTTAAAGTTTTTTTTTTAAGTATTTTCATAAATTTTTAATAATTTTCATGTTACCATATTTTTGTCAAAATATCCACAATATTTTTGTCAGAATATAGCCGATATTTTATTGATATTTTCGATATATCTATAAAATTCAAGTATTAATATATTTGTATTTATCAATATTTCAAACCCTGTCAATACAATTTTTTATGTTACTAGAAAAAATATAAAGAAAATATAAGTTTTGTTTTAAAAAGAATGAAAATCTCAATAGAATTTTTTTTTTTATCATTTGGTAAATTTTATATTAAAATATTAATATTTTAAAAATAATGTTATAATTTTCTTAGTAAAATTTAAATTTGTTTAAATAAATAATGTAAATGAGTGATAAAACTTTTTATTCAATAATTATCTATAATATAATAAGTGATATTATTAATCCATTATTATTTAATTAAATATAAAAGTTTAAAAGATTTAAATATGAATGAAAATCACTGTGTAGACCCCCAAATGTGAATATCAGTTTTTTTTTTCACCTCTCTGCAGCCCAATTTTGACAGGTGTTGCCACCTTGGCTGGACACATGTCAACGTTTGGATGGTCACTATAGAATCAAAGAAGTGGGTTGAAAGGCCGATAGAAAGGTGACACATGTCAGGAGGGAATGAAGGAAAGCTGCAAAACCGTTTGGGATATTCTTTTTGGACAGGTAGGTAATGCTTTTTGGGAGAATTACCCTTAAGGGTAGGCTGGGGAAAAAAATTACTGAAAAGGGTGGGTAGATTTGATAACTCTTATGAAGGCCTTATATTTTTATTAGACCAATTTACTCTGATTTCTCAAGTCCATTTACCTATTGAAAAGTACACCTTTTTTCTTAACAATCATAAAGTATAAGTACAATACAAATGCAATATAGTTACAATGAAAAAATATTAACATTACAATACATTACAATATACCAAAATGACAAATTATTGAATTCGTTTTTTTTACTGAACTAGTATTTCTAGGCTATCATGTTATATTCCTATCATAAAGCATCATTGCAAACCAAAATTATAAAAAGACAATAAAAATACACTATTATAATTTTAATACATAAAGTTATTCATGGTAATCCAATGATATATAAAAAAAATCTATAAAATTAATTTTTTATATAAAAATATAAATGTACAATAAAAATACACTACCATTATAATATAAATACAATAACATTACGATACATTACGATAAGGTAAAATTTTGAAAATTTCAAATTTCTTATGAAACTGGCCAGTTGTCTAATATACATGTCTAATATACAACAAATATTGTTCTTTATTATATAAAATATATTTCAATTGATTATAATTTTTAGTTTTCAATGAAAATCCAAATATGTTAATAAATACCCAAATAAGCATGAAACAACTGAGAAAATTTTTTATTCTGCCATGCCAAATAAGTCTCAACAACAAAATTAAAGTGCAAACCTTTTCAATGGAAATCAATAATAATCATATCAAACAACCCACCCGGAAAATAAATTAAAAATAAAAACACATCTTCAATATGACCAAAATAATATAAAAAAATTCAAAAAAAAAAATTTAATAACATTTTACACAAAAAAAAATGTAATTTCTTTCTCAAAACCTCCTTCAATATTTCAGATTTACATTGTTAAAATTATTAATAGTTATTTCCTTCAATCCAAATTTTAAATTATTTATTTATTTGCATAAACTAACGTATTTTTGTTTTTTTGGCATTTTTTTTTAAAAAAAAATCTTACCTTTAATGGATTTCTTGCTAGATTCACACAAAAATACAAGCTTTGTGGAGACGGTTCAGATCATAACCTGAAGTGCTGGAGTTTTTTCCTCTTTCCATTTTCTTCTTCAATACCGATAAGCTATAGTTGGGTTAAAAGAAGATTTTTTTTTTTTTTGTGCATTTTTTTTTTTAAATCTTACCTTTAATGGATTTCTTGCTAGATTCACACAAAAATACAAGCTTTGTGGAGACAGTTCAAATCATAACCTGAAGTGCTGGAATTTTTTCTTCTTTCTCTTTTCTTCTTCAACACCGATAAGCTACAGCCGGGTTAAAAGAAGATTTTTTTTTTGTTTGCTGACTTTTCACTTGTTAAGGGTAGTCTTGGCATTTAAACAAAATAAAGCCTTTGAAAGAATTATCATAATTCCACCCTACCCTTCATAAGAATTATTAAATATACCCACCCTTCTCGGTCATATGTTTTCCCAGCCCACCCTTAACAGGAATTCTCCCATGCTTTTTTAGGGAGGATGGCAGAGTGGAGGATGGCAGAGTAAGTGTGGGGGGGGGAGGGGGGGGGGGGGGGGGGGCGGGGGTTTAGTTGCCGTGAGGAAGATATTTTTTGAGGGTGAGAGAGAGAGTTTTCAGAGGTGAGAGAAAGAGCTTGGGCTGCAAGGAGAGAAGGAGGGATCTTTCTGTTAAGGAGGGACTTTTTGAGAGGATATTGAGAGGAGGGGGTATCCATGGTTGAAGGGAGATATTTTCTGAGAGGTGGGGGAGAGTTTTCTTTCTGATAGTTAGGGTGGTACTCCATTGCCTGAAGAAGAGGTTGAAGAAGGTTGCCCGTGGAATTCCCAGACAGCCCTCAAGCTAGGTACATTCTTGTTTCTCAATATGCTGTCTCATTCTTTACTGATTTATGAGCATTAGCTTTGATTGTTTGTCGTGGACGTCAAGAGCCACGGGGTTGTTTCGATTGAATATGCTTATTCACATATGATGCTCTGCTTCGTCTCTCTCCTACGCTTGATTTTCTTTTCTTCTGAAAGTGATTGGATCCTCTTTGAACTTGGTTTGGTTTTGATTTGTTATATTGAAGATTTCCAGATGATCCCCACCTGTATTAGTTTATAGCTATTACTTGAAACGTGAGGCTATAGTTGCTCTGTTATGTTTTTCCTCACCTATCCTTTGTTTTCTTGGTTTGTTTTTTTTTCTTCTTTCCCTTGTTTTTTATGCTTACCTGTGGAGAGTTGTACATTGTGAACGCAAGACATGAATATTTTCTGGGTGCTTATGGACATGAGGTCCTTTGAAAGATGAGTTCATAAGGCTATCTGACATCTCCTTCATGGGTAAATGCCTAAGCATACACCAGAAATTCAGAGAAATTTTTGTGAATAAGATGGCAAGCATGCAACAATCTGTGTAGTGCGTATGATCCTTGTGGTTTGTGAAGCTCACATGGGTTATTCTGGATGTTGAAAGCAATGGTAAGGTTCAAGGCTTGCTATTAATCTGCTTTAGTAGCCTCACAAGGATATATATTGTTCATGTAAAGATCATCTCAGCCATCTAAAAAGACCAATTGAGCAAAGAATGTTGACAATTACTGGGAGATTTATTACTCGTTGGGGAGGTAGTTTGTACAACCAGATTAAGAAAGTGGAAATCAGTTAATTCCGCGAGCTTCTCTGTGAATTCTGAAGGAAATATGCATTGAAGGAGAAAGGCTACTGAATTTCTGAATAAATGCTCACCACCTCACCCATCTTAGCTTCACCCGACCCATTCGTTGCATACCTATTAAACCATTCATACCCATCATGTGTCTTCAAATTGATGAATGATTTTTTTTTTCTCATTCATACTTTTATTCATTCATGTACAGAGTATATATAAAGAGTAATCACCATTCTAAGAATGGGAAAGAATGATACAATGAAGGAATGATATAAGGAAATAATGATACAAGGAAAGGAATGATATAAGGAAAGAATGATACAAGGAAAACATTCCTAATATCTCAATACTCCCCCTCAAGGAAAGAATGATACAAGGAAAGTATTCCTAATATCTCAACACTCCCCCTCAAGTTGGTGCATAGATGTCACACATGCCCAACTTGTCTAAAAATTTTGAGAACACTTGTCTTGAGACAACTTTGGTAAGGATATCAGCCAATTGATCTTCTGATCGAATTTTAGGCAATTCCACAATTTTATCATCCAACTTCTCCTTAATGAAGAATCTGTCCACCTCGACATGCTTTGTACGATCATGTTGTACTGGATTATGTGCAATGTCACATGCAGCTTTATTGTCACAAAACAATCGAATTGGTTGCCTAGATAGGTAACCTAAATCTTGTAAGAGGAGTCTTAGCCATAATGCCTCACAAAGTCCTAAATCCATACCCCTAAATTCCGCTTCTGCACTTGAACGAGCGACAACATTTTGCTTCTTACTTTTCCATGTCACAAGATTACCACCTACAAAGGTATAGTAACTAGATGTAGACCGCCTATCATCCATTGCACCAGCCCAATTAGCATCAGTATATATTTCTATACTCTGATGATCAACATTTTTAGCGAACAAAATTCCCTTCCCAGGAGCATTCTTCAAATACCTCAAAATATGCATGACTGCATTCATATGTTGTTCTCCAGGATTATGCATGTATTGACTCACTACACTCAATGCATAAGCAAGATCTGGTCTTGTATGAGCTAAGTACATTAATCTCCCCACAAGTCTCTGGTATCTTCCTTTATCAGTTGATACTTGATTAGGTTCAACACATAATTTTAGACCTTCTTCTATTGGTGTATCAACAGGTTGACATCTCGACATTCCAGTCTCCTGTAAAAGATCTAAGGCATACTTTCTTTGAGACAAAAAAATTCCTTCACTCGATCGAGAAACTTCAATCCCAAGAAAGTATTTCAGAGGACCTAAATCTTTCATTTCGAATTCTCTAGATAGACAATTCTATAGAGCTTTTCTTTCTTCAGGAACATTTCCTGTAACTACCATGTCATCCACATATACGATGAGTGTCGTAATCTTACCATGTTACTTTTTCAGGAACAAAGTGTGATCTGAATTACTTTGACGATAGCCAAAAGCTCTCATTGACTTTGTGAACCTTCCAAACCATGCTTTCGGGGATTGCTTCAACCCATACAATGACTTCTTCAATTTGCACACCTTTTGACATTGGTTTTCTGACCCCATGCATCCTGGTGGAAGATCCATATATACTTCTTCAGATAACTCGCCATGCAAAAAGGCATTTTTTACATCGAACTGTTGTAATGGCCAATCCAGGTTTGCAGCTAAAGACAGTAATACTCGAACTGTGTTGATATTAGCTACAGGCGCAAATGTTTCTATGTAGTCAATTCCATAAGTTTGAGTGTACCCTTTTGCTACCAGTCTTGCTTTAAAACGTTCAATACTTCCATCTGCCTTGTACTTCAATGTATAGATCCAACGACACCCAATTGGCTTCTTTTCTGGTAGACATTCTACGAGTTCCCATGTTTCATCCTTCTGCAATGATTTCATCTCTTCATTCATGGCTGCTTTCCACCTTGGATCAGCTAAGGCTTCCTGCACACTATTAGGAATAGCTACAGTAGATAATTGATTTACAAATGACTTATTTGATTCAGACAAACGATGGTTAGACATATAGTTGCTCATGGGATATTTGACTTTGGTAGACAATTCAAGTTCATATGTGGGTTTAGGAATACCTCTATTATGACGGTGTGGTAACCGTTTCATGAATGGATCAGGTTCCAAATTAAGAACACCCTCAGCAGACGACGATTGGTTTGGTATTTCAGTGAAGGCATCTTCGGACCCAAATTGTTCAGATAGTTCAATTGTACTGTTTTTCCCCTCTTTTATCACTTCTTCAACTTCTAGGTGGTCATTACTACTTGGTTCACCCACTTCCTGGTTCACTAGTTCAGATTATCCAAATTCATCTTCCTCAAAGATATGATAATCATAATCGAAAGTCTGAATTTCTTTATCGTACTCCCCCTGAAGTTCAGACTCAAATGAAAAATACATCGAATCTTCATGAAACACCACATCCATTGTAATAAACATTCGTCGAGTTGGAGGATGGTAACATCAATATCCCTTTTTGTGCAATAAATATCCAATAAACACACATTGCAATGCACGACAAGTTAACTTGGTGCGTTGGTGTTTGTGTAGATGCACAAATGCCATACAACCAAAAACACGAGGAGGTAAATTTGGGACGATTGGGGCAACTACGGCATTAGTAAGAGCTTGGAGAGGTGTTTTGAAGTCAATTGAGCTGGAAGGTGCCCGATTGATCAAGTATACGGCAGATGTGATTGCTTCTCCCCAATAAGATATCAGCATTTTTGCTGCTATCAAGGAAGCACGAACAACCTCTAACAAGTGCCGATTTTTTCATTCAGCGACTCCATTTTGCTGGGGTGTATTGGAACAAGTAATCTGATGAATGATTCCATGTCCTTCCAAATACTTTTGAAGATCAGAATTCTGATATTCTCCACCATTATCGCTACGCAGAACCCGAACCTTTGCATTGTACTAAATTTCAATCATTTTGTGAAATTTTTGAAACAACAAGTTCACTTCATCTTTGGTCTTCATCAAGTATAACCAGGTCATTCTGGTACAATTATCAATAAAGGTAACAAACCAACGCGAGCCACTCAAAGTTGGGACTTTGGATGGGCCCCAAACATCAGAATGTATAACCATAAAAGAAAGTGGACTTTTATTCAAAATTAACGAAAACGAAGCACGATGGCTTTTAGCCATTTCACAAATATCACAACGAACACCAGAAATATCACACCTTGCAAACAAACTAGGAAACAATTTTTTTAAATAACCAAAGGAAGCATGTCCCAAACGTCGATGCCACAACCAAATTTCAGACTTTTTCTTTTCCCCCTCATATCCATTTGCCATCAAGGCTTGTCGCAACTTATTGGAATCCTTTGACTGCAAGTCCAAGTAATAGAGTTTTCCCCACTTAATACCATAACCAATCATCTGTCTTGTTTGGATGTCCTTAAAAACACAAAATTCAGGCCAAAAAATGACAATACAAGATAAGGCTGTAGTGATTTGAGAAACTGACAAAAGATTGTAATCTAAAGATGGAACAACTAAAACAGAATCCAATTTCAAAGTATCAATAATAGTTAAGGATCCTTCCCCAATGACTGGTGTTGTGTTACCATTGGCTGTGGAAACAATTTTTTGTGAGGAAGGTCTAAGGGGTGAGACCTGTCTAGAATCAAAAGTCATATGATCTGTAGCACCAGAATCAATTATCCATGCACTATTAATAACAGGTGTAGAAGTATTTAAAAACTTACCATGATAATCTATAGTAGCTACCAATGCAAAGACATTCTCAGTAACATCAGTCTCTGTTTTTATTTCGGCAACAGCTGCAGTCGAGGTTTTCTTGGAATATTTTTTCCGTTGATCACGATTATGATCCCACCAGTTTGGATATCCCACAATTTCAAAGCAACGACTCTTGGTATGACCAGTCTTATTGCAGTGAGTGCATTTGAAGGTTGACTTATCAATATTAGGGCATGTCTTAGGATGGTTGGTCTTGGATTGGTCCTGCCAATTCTGGGTTGATTGTTGTCGGACTACCATAGCTAAGGTGTCGAACTAGATCTTGGGCGGTGGCTGGCCTTACTAACAAAATATCCAAGATTTCAGTTCCATGGCTCTGATACCATCTTCAAATTGATGAATGATTTTTTTTTTCTCATTCATACTTTTATTCATTCATGTACAGAGTATATATAAAGAGTAATCACCATTCTAAGAATGGGAAAGAATGATACAATGAAGGAATGATATAAGGAAAGGAATGATATAAGGAAAGAATGATACAAAGAAAACATTCCTAATATCTCAATAATGTGTACACTGCAATCACTCTTCTTTCTTCATATCCGTTGTCATTCCTTCACTTCCCCACATTACCCACTTCATCCATTGCGTTTATATCTTTCATGCCCACTATCATCCTTCATATTCCTATATCTTCATGTCTCATGTCCCCATGCACACACCCATTTCTCATCTATCGTATCCTCTCTCACTACACCATAGGTATGCCCATTATACCCTCATTTCATCACCTTTCCACCATGCTCCGTGTCAATACCTTTCATGCTCCTCCAAAACCACTCATATTCTTCATACATATGTCTCATACTCTCCCATGTGTATGCTCACCTTCACCTTCACGTGCCCTTCATGCCCATATTCAATACTCCATCACCTATTTCTCATCCATTTTTTTCTCTCAACCAAGTTCATGTGATCTAAGTATGCATGGCTGCCCTAAACCCTCTCCCAAGCTTTTCATTCGTCGTTATATTCAAGCCCCGAGTAGCATCCCTCCATGCTTGGGGCGTCACATCGAGCTCGCCATCCCTGGATGTTCACACCCATTGAAGATACCCACTGCACCTGGCTACCCTCTGGTGAAGCTTTCAAAGACTACGTGAGAGATATGGATCAGTTGCATTGTTTGTCGCGGGTGTCATGGTGTCCACTGATAATGTTATCCTTATGAATCTAAACTCGTTGATGGAATGGCCGAGTTGGTTCGTTATGCTCAAGTTTGAATGCATGGCAGAGACCCATATGTTGAAGGAGACAGGTCACGGTTCGAGAAATCCTCAAACGAAGCATGGAATTGATGGAGTACGTGTATTCTATTTTGCACCCATCAACGCGCATTAAGTGGCGTTGTTGAAGGGGCCATGTTAAGCATAATGAAAGGATTAGTGAGGTTTCTTGGTCATGCGTTCTCTGTCAAACTCAGAAATGTTGGCATTTTGTATAAGCGCTTTTGCATGGAGAATTACAGTTTAGAGTTAAGTAGTTTGTTCGTCAACGAAGTGCGAGGCCCACGTCTATGACATCTAGCCAGAGCATGCACCTGAGAATGCTTGTAGCCGTACCTCACATTATTGCAGCCCAGATCCTCTTTACCGTATAATATACACCGAGGACGAGTTCTACGATGTGGAGAGGTCAAATCCAGTTTATAAATATGCTCTTGTTGTGAATGAAGAGGAGATGTATTATACTTACGAGCTTGTTAATAGCTCTGTTACTTTGAGGCTGGTGTTAAATCCACATGGATATGTGTAGCGTTTCACATGGATTGATCGAACACGTGGGTGGATCCTTTATTCATCTGCATAGAAGGACGACTATAACAGTTATGCTTTGTGTGGTGCATATGGCAGCTGCAACATTAACCATCCTCGGAAATGTACATGTATGAAAGGATTTGTGCCAAAGCTCCTCAAGGAATGGAACATGGTGGGTTGGTCAAATGGATGTGTTCGGAGCACTCCACTGGATTGTCACAAGGATGAGAGGTCGTCGCTTGGTTCTTCTCTGTGGAGCCGCGACGCTCAACACTGGATTACTAGTGCAGTTGCAGCAGAGGCATATGCTTCCGTGACCTCAACTGCATCTAAACCTGAGCATGAGCTAATATTTGAAGTCCTTCAAGTGGACCTGGACGAGTAAATGGACAGGGATTTTCGAGTATGCGTGGTGGGTGAAGACGTGGGTCGCTATGGAGGTTCCTACAAGGAGACAAAAGGGCATGGCTACAAAATATGGGATCCCAAAGGCTAGTAGGGCCCACAACATCATGGTCTAATTTGGTGACCTATACAGCTTCCAATCACACCTCTAGGGCAGGTATTGCATGGCCACCTTTTGGACATGCTACTTTGGCCACGAGCTTTTCCTATGTGTCTTCATTTCATCTATTCTAAACATAATTTCTCGCACTCTCATTCCTCCAAATAATTTTTTCAAATCCCATTTTATAAATAACTTTTCACATTTCAATTTTCAAATAAATTTCAACTCTTTTCCTCTTCATCTTTAGGTACTCTTCAGATTTCAAAGTCTCATTTTCAAATAAATTTTTGTTGCCACCTCTCTTCAGCATGCAACTTTCAAGACTTCCCTGATTTTAAAATGTTTTAAAATAAGTAAGAATAAAATTCCATAATTCCAAGTAAGGAAATTTATGGAATTAATTCATGCAAAAATGAATTGGGTTTTGGTGGGGGCCCCACATATGTTATTTCATGATTGATTGATTTACTTATCATGCGTGTTTGATCTATTCTGTTCTTTTATATGCGCCTAATTTCATCTAGTCATCGTTTACTAATTCTGTTTCACGATAGCGCATTTGTGACTGGAGATCCAAGTACGCATCCACTCGTATTTTGATAATTCATTATTCCAATTTTGATTCTTATATGTGCATGCTTGATGTGAGTATTCATTGATTTGCTTATTCGATTGCCACGTCAGCTTCATTATATTAGTAGAGACCCGACTTTAGGGACTTAGAGAGGTGCTATAGTCCGTACCGTACCTTCCCTATAAGTAACCTGACCCCCGAGCCCGATCCAGTTTTTCACAGATCACCTTTTCCAAAACATGAAGTCACACTTAGGGTTTTTCTTTCTTATTTTGTTTACCCTTTAAAAAAAATAAAACAAAAATAAGTGGCGACTCCAAGTCAATTTTCTTAATCAAACAATAAAATCAATTTTTCAAAATAAAAATCGAACTCGCCATTTGAGTGGGAAACGCATTGAGCCGAAATGCGGGGTCCACACACTGATGAAAGGTAAAAAGTTTCATGTAATTTTTTTTAAATAAAATAGTTTATTTCATTGAAGAAATGAAAGATAGGATAAGATAAGAAAGAAAAAATTAATAATAAATATAAGTATTATATACATTTTATTTATTTTCTCAAAACACATTCAAATATGATTTAAAATATTTCAAATTTGTTATTAAGGAGAAAAAAAAAACTTGATTTTTAAGAGAATTCCAAACAAATCCTAACTGATCTTCATCTCAATTCTAAAATTGGAAGAACACTTGTGATGATCTCCTACCATAATCAGTCTTCTCTCCATACATATTATAAATAAACCAAAATCAATGGTTGAGACTAATAAATATTATATCGATGGATGATGGGGCATTTTGTCAAATAGAATGAAGGATGGAGTGACTATGTCATATGCAATGTCGGACCGTTGTGTTGAAGATGACGGCCTAGTTTGAAAGGTTTCTCACAAATATTAACATTTTCTTTTATAGTTTCTTGAGAACACTTTCAGTATTGAATTTGAATATAAAATTAAAATGAAGTATTGAATTTAAATATAAAATCAAAATGAAGTTATTAACATAAAAATTTTCATTAAGTCAAGTAATTAAAACCTTAAATTAAATCCCTATTCCAATAATTGATGTAATAGAAATTGAAGGTAAAAGAAAATATTAAAATTTTCATTACTTTTTAGTTTGTTATCACAATTTAGAAGTCATATAAATAAAAAAGATTAAATTCCCAATTAAGTTGATTATAAGTATAGAAAGTATTAAATTTTGAAGTACCTTTTAAGTTTGTGATAATAATTTAAGGAATAATTTCAATTACGCCTAAGTAATTAAAACCCTAACTAAATGAAAAGATTAAATTTATATTTAAGTTGATTATTAGTATTGAAAATATTAAATTTTAAATTTTAAATTACCTTTTAAGTTTGTGATGATAATTTTAGGAATGACCTTCATTACATCATTTAAATTGATTATTAGTATTGATAAGGGTATTTCTAAAAATGAAAAAGTGAAAAACAAATGGTATTTTTATTAGTATAGATTAGTTGTTTTGTTTTGCATGTTATGTTTTATATATTCCATTTGAAGCGTGGAAATATTTTAATTTTCTATTTGAACTGTTCACACTATTGTATGAGTTATTGCTCACTTCATTTTACTATGGAGATATTATTCACACTTATATAGTGTTCAACAAATTTTATCTCTGTTACCATTAATGCACTCAATTTTGGAAGCCTTGCAGCTCTAAAAATGATATTTTATTTTTATTTTTAAAACACATGGGATATACAAACTCCTAAATTTTTACGAGGCATTTCAGATATTGGAAAGCCCACTAGTGTTAAAAGGCCCGAGGCAGAGGCTCGAGGCTAGAGATCCCAATATAAACCCCATGCTCTTTCTTAATTCTTTCGAGCCCTCAAATCAAACCTAGAAATTAAAATTTTTGTGCAAAGTAGAAAGAAGAAGATGGAAGGTGCAGGCGTCTTGTTGGCAGCCACTCTCCAACGTCTTCTGGCCATCGACGTGACCAAATTGAAAATCAATCACTACGAGTCTCCCACATTTGAGATACCGCCACTACCTGTATTCGAAAAGTTCAATTTGGTGGGGGAGGGGTTTCCTTTGGAATGTGCTTTTTCGTAAGAGAATCCAAACTTTACATGGTTGGCGGTGAAAAACCAATCGCAGAAGCATTACCAAAAAAGCTTTGTATTAGGTTCACTGTGGACCTTGATGAGTCGCTTGGAGATAGACAAGGAATTAGTGGATGAGTGATCTGAACTGAGCAGTTATCCTACTTTGTACAGTTTAATGTACAAATACTTTAATTTCATGATAAAACATTTAAATAAATAAACCTCTCACATGAACAAGTTTCTAAAAATATTTGATTTACTACGTTAAAATTGCATTTTTTTTCCAAATAAAATTCCTTTGAATAGAATAAAGTTTTGAATAATAGAAAAGAAATAGAGCTATTTAAAAAATAATAATGGAGCTATGTATTATGTTTTTTTTTAAGAGAAATACAAAAATTTATGTAACAAGAGAGCTCAATGTAACAAAGGACTATTTTAGGAAACAATTAAATTGGTTTATAGAAGATAAAAATTAATTCTAAATAGTAGGAAAAATAATAGAGTTCAACTATGAAGTGTTTGAATTCTTTATGAAATTTTGAGTTCTTGAGATATTGTTGATTCTTTCCAAATTGTTTGGCTTGATTTGTGAATACATTATGAGGAATCTTTTCACCGCTTTAAGGTCGGCAAGTAGTGATAATAAGGCTAAGCTTGTAAAATCAATTTAAAAAATTTTTGAAAAGCCAAATTTGAAAAGATTCTTTAGGTAAATCATTTGTTAATATATGAGCAATTGGATTTTTGGTAGGGATAGCATATGTGAAGACTTGGTTGTGACTTTTTTCCTGAATGTAGTGATTTTTCCATCTTGATATGCTTTGTGCATGCATGAAAAACTAGATTGTGAGCTAAGTGAATGACACTTTTTTTGCCACAAAGAATGAGGCTACAATGTTCCAATTTGATGCCGAGATTATGAGAGACATTGAAGCCACATGATTTTAGTGGTAGTAGTAGCCAAGACTAATATTCAACTTTAGTGCTAGATCATGAAATTGGAGGTTACTTCACAAAAGCCCGAGACAAGCAATGTGACCTAAGAAAAATGCAAAATCCTATTGCGCTTTTTCTAGTGATTGAACAATATTTAGCCCAATCTACATCACAAATCAAGGTAAAACAAGCTTTAAGATAAGTGACAAGAAACGTGCATTAATGTTCCTTTTATATAACATAAAATACATTTGACATAATGAATGCCCTTTATTTGAAAGTGTTGGCACATGAGAGTTACAACATGAATGACAATAGGTCATGTGAAGGTTGGGCATTTGGGTGAGCCACATAATTGGCAATATTTAGTGACGTTTCTTGGCTCTTGGTTGTTTGGGATAATGTTGGGTTTTTAAGTTATTGAGACATTAATTTTGGAGGAGTCAAACATGTTTTTTTCTTTGACCAAAAGTTCATGAATGTATTTGGTTTAATAGAGGGTAAAGTCTACATACCAAGGAAACATTGATTTCAAGGCAAAAGAAGTGATGAAGTTTGTCTAGGTACTTTTTAGTGTCCTTTTCTCACCTAGTTTTTTTTTATCTTTTTTAGAGGTTTCTTGGGTTGGTTTTGGGGGAGTTTTTGTGAGCCTAAACCTAGGGCTTTGGGTCTCCTTTGTTAGGTTTTAATTTGAGAGAGTTTTAAAGAGAAGTTTGAGCTTGGGTGGAGATGATGACATGTGTCCTATTCTCTACCCTCTCATTGTTGATGGCAAAATTCGACGTAGCGATTACAGCTACCAGAATGAAGTTTCGATCAACGCATACGAAGATCCTTCCTTCCTCCTGCAAAAAGATGTTCGGACAGTTGTCCGGGCACACCCTCCGACGCTTAAGTTAGTATTTCGAAAGTTGTTTGAAAAGCAATGTCGGGAGTGTTCTCCACGATTTTTCTATTGCTTACCTCCCTGAGAATTACCTTCGAGTTTATATATGAGGCAGAAGGGTGTCTTGTTAGGCCAGCGGGTCCATGGTTATGATTGCGACTCATAGGGTGGCGAAGCAATCATGACCCTCCCGACGCAATGTGACAACTGTCAGAAGGGCGTTCAGGCGGCGTTTGTCACCTCAATTTATGATTCTCAGTATGGGGGATACACCAAGCGACCTGAGAAGATTTGTGAATGTCCCATCACACACTTCTTGCATTGAAGATGAGTGATGATTTAAGGGACTTAGTCAAAAGCGTTGTCAGAGTTGCTTTCTTGACTTTGCGCAGAAATTGATCTGGAAGATAGAGAGTATGTTCCGAGCAAAAGCGTTCGGGGAAACTGAATCGTTAGCGAATGGTATGATCCGGATGGAGGCGTTCATGGATCCGGACATGTATTGACCGAGGAAGTTGAACAGTGTTCACCCCTTTCACCCGGCAGTAAATGTCTGGTGAAGGATATCCGTAGAAAGTGAGTCATCCGTCGCACAACATATTCCGACTTGAATGAATGATGCCACGTGTCAGTAGGGGGATTATCCTCGTAGTCGGCTGAGAGGGAGCCACGTGGCAGTTCGAGAGGGATCCACACTCATGACTTATAAATATGAGCCTTAGGGCTCATTTTTAGGATCACTTTCTACTTTTTAAGGGGAAACTCTACTCATTTTGAGAGTGAAAAAAGCAAAAGAGAAGATTGGAAGATTTGGAGGTGAACCTAGCTTGAGGAAGAAGATTTGTGCATGCTAAAGCAAGTATCATACTTGGGAGGAGTTTCTTTAGAAAGTCCTTAATTCTAACTTTTTTTTCTTTTTTCTTTAGTTTGCTTTTGTTTATTTATTGATTCTTATATGAGTTGTGGATATTGAAAGATAATGTCATTGACTTCTGACCTATTTCTCTTCATCTTTGGGTCTAATAAGATTTTCTTCATTCTTTTCATATTGAGTGCTTATTAGATGTTTGTTTATTTGCTTAAATTGATTTTTGAATGTTCCTCATGCCCTTCTTAACTTTGATTTGTTCATTTCTTGAATTGAATTCCTTTTCTAGGAGCCTATAGAGTTTAAGAACACTATATGCGTCTTATTTTGACTTGTGACCCATGGATTTTCTTTTATTCATCATTTAGAGGTTTCAATTTTCCCTTATTTCAATATTTTTTTGGAAGTGTTTTTAACTAATTTTGGAAAGGAGTATCAAGAGCCACATGTGTTTGTTTTTTTTTTTTTTTTTTTTTTTTTTTTTTTTTTCCCCAAAAAAAAAAAAAAAAGCTCTCTAAAGCCCTTTTTATCGATCTTTTGTTTCTTTTTCAAAATTGATTGCTAACTTGATCTTACGTTCAACTTACTTTTATCTGAAATTCAAGCTTATTTCATGACTAAAGGTTATGTCCATAGCCATGAGATTTACCTTGTCATTTTTCTTTAAAACATGACTAGCTTTTAGTCTTTTGTCTTTTTTCAAAAAGGTTCAAAACTGATTTTTATGAGTCATTTTTTAATCCTTGTGAATATCATCCTATGATTATTATGAGCTTGAATTCATTACTAATTTATAATTATTAATGATTGTCATATGTCTTGGCATAGATAGCTTGAATTTACATAAAAGTATACTCCTTATGGATACTTTTATATGCATTTGAGTCCCTTTTCCCTAAATATGAGTGTGATTAGGCATTCATGCCTTTTGTGATTTTAATTCCATGTTCAATTGAGAGTTGCGATAAGGTACAGAGTGCTGGAATTGAACTATGGCTCATATCCTAAGCCAACATCACTCATTTTCTTAAATATTTGATTTTCAATTTTTCTTATTTTCTAGAAATATAGATTATCATTGAAGTGTAAGATGAATGAGATTATTCTTAGCCCTTACGAGCTTTTTGCCATGCTTCTTAGAGGGTTGGAATGTTGGATTGTCCATGCAAAATAATTCAGGCTAGTGTTTAGACCTACATATCATGTTTGCTAAATGTCAACTATTTATTGCCTTATTTTTAGTTTTTTTCTTTTTGGTAAATTTGGATTGTTTAGCATGTTTTAAATTATTTTTGAAACTTGAAATTTATTTTATACACCTTGAATATGTCGAAGATTTTTTTTCCTTGTTGAAAAACTCTTTCCCAAACTTGTTGAATAATCTGTTTTTCTCAGGTGTTTGCTTGTTGTCCTATTTTGCATACTAAAATGTTTTTGTAAATCAGTCTCAATATTTCATTTTTACTTATTTTAGGCTTGATGTTTGATCTAGACATCTTAAATAAACTTGAGAGTTTTGGTCAATTAAAAAATTCATTGCTATGCTTATGGAATAAATCAATCTTTTGTGTGCTTGTATGTTGTCCTATTTTTGAGTTATAGAGTATTTGTTGAAATTTGTACCATTTGGTGTTTAGTTGGGCTCCTTTAACTTTTGATATGTATTTGAGACATCTTATACATGTTATATAATGTTTGCCCTAATTTTTATCTCACCTCTAACCTTATTAAATAAATTCATCTTTCACATTAACATTTTGTCCTATTTTTGCACCATTTGTATATCTTGTTGAATTAGTCCTATTTGGTGCACTTTTAGCCTTCTTTGGTCTTGATTCGCGTAATATACATCTTATACATGTTAAATAAGCTCTCCTCTATAACATAACCCTTTTTAACTCTTTGAAAGAAAGTTATTTTTTAAATTCATGTATGTTATCCTGATTTTCCCTTGTTTACATGTTGAATGAATAAGTTCCATTTGATCCTAACTTAGCAACTTTTGACCTTTGATTTAAATCATAGACATCTTGTACTGTTTGGTGATCTTTTATTTGATGATAGATCTCTTCTTTTGTTTGTAAATTAACTCGTTCTTTGTTATGTAAGCTCATTTCCCTCTTTTGGGTATTATTGAGATATGTTCCTTTCCCCTTTGATTGTTTGATTCCTTTACTAGGCATGTTGTGCTCTTGAGTAATCTTTATTTGCTTGGCTTTGATCTTAGGATTTTCTACTGTATGTAGCTCATATATTCATCATCTTATTCTTATTCTTTATCACCATGCCTTATAATATATTTCACTCTTGTCGTTTTTGGTACCTATGATCTATTAGTTATATGTCATAGTTTCCTCCACTTGGTTGGTAGAGACCTTTTGGGGTTTAAAAGAGTCCTATCGATTGCTATATTCCCAATAAGTAATCTCACCCTTGACTTACACTTGATTTTTCGTAGATATATATATATACATATAAGGAGTTACTTTTGGGTTTTATTTATGAATTTGTTTTTCTCATTTAAAATAAACAAAAATAAATATTAATTATGACTAAGTCATTTTTCTTTTAAGAATAAAAATGATTCTGACATTGATAGGATACACATGAAATGCAGATGCACAATAGTTAAAGTAGACTCAAATTGCATGTAAAATGATTGATGGATAACATAATTATTATATTATATGATTTTATTTAACTAAAAATTTACTATCAACGTGATATCAATAAATTCAAATTAAGAGTACTAGCATCCATTATACCAAATTAGTATGCTGTTTGAATTATCCCTTTTGGATTTGGAAAAACTATAAAATTATCTGCTAAATAAAAATGTTAAGAGTTCATGTCCTTGATTATGTTTAAAATCAAGTTTATCATATTCTTTTTTTTTCTTTTTTCATATATAATATTTTAACTTAATAATTTTCAGTAAATATTTTTAATCATTTGATTTTATGCATAGTATCATATGAAAGATAAAATAAATTATGGAAGAAAAATCAAAATACAAATCTTGTAAAACCTCTATTAGGACAAATAGATCTTAGAAAATGTTACAAACTTACAAACACAGCATCATAATTCTTTTTAAAGGTTTCCTTTATGGAAATTTATTAAATAAGAAAGAAAAATAGAGATGTAATTAAATAAAGAAAATATGAATTCATTAAATATTTATTTTCTAAATTTTCCTTTTAGATTAGTTTAATTTTTTTTTTCTTTTAAACTTTAAATATTATCTAGTAGGATTGGCATGGCATATTTTTATCAAATGTAAATAGTGGGTTGGAGCCATTAAATATATTTCAATCATGATCAAGAATAAAATTCTAAAATGGAATGGGAAGGGAAAACATAAATTGCACTCTCTTGTTCTGATAATGAACTGATCACAAATTTTCCATACTTTTGTTAACATAGATTTGACACCCTTTTAAGTTTAAGTCATCATCTCACTCAGACACAGATATAAAATGAATCCAACATCTCCGAAACAAGTTGGGAAATACTGTCATCAACTTCAGTGTCAAAATGTCCTGGGGCAATGTGAAGAGTGCTTGAGTGTGGACTTGGTACCACTTCCATATTTTGTATAGGAGAATCTTCCTCTACTAGGCACTCAGCATCACCTGGGGATAATCCGAAGAGTTTTTTCGAAACTTCAATGACTATTTCCCTGATAAACTTAGGCTCAGGCCTGCCATGTAATATGCACATGCACGTAGTAAGTACAACAATCCATTAAAAGTCAATGAAAATAAAGAACATTGGATTTCCCTAGTTCTTCTCCATGCAGTTGAAATGTAAATAGGAAACTTAAGTATAAATTAACAAGGTGATCAAGGTATAATGGGCAAATTTCTATTTTGAGTTTGTTTCATTGTTTGTTGAAGATTTTAAATACCATGTTTAAACAAAATCGGAAAACAAGGTTTTGTTTTATAACTATTTTCAAACTTCTCTATGCATGCTCCACTTACGTTGCGGGAGAGGGTATAGCTCCAAGAGGAATGATAGTATCTTGTACTTGAACCAGTGGCTCATTTTTTTCTAAGTAATAAGGAAGAGGACCGAAATATGCCACTGAAAAACTCTAGTGAGAAAAAGATAGGTTGTCAAGAATGTAAAGGAGGTAGGATAGGCAGTCAGTTGATCATTATATCTAGTATGGATCATACATGGATGGAGTCGATACCTCTCCTAGGGTTCCCTCATCTAGGATCCCTGTGAAAGAGGATCAAGCCAGCCCTTGCAAATAACTTGATGCACTATCACCTCAACTCTTCAAGAAAAATGCGGACAAAGGATGGAAAATCCATATACCTTTGAACTTTTTCCATTGCTTTATTTATTCCAATATGATATGGCTAGACTTAAGGTCATACTTTTCATTTAAGAATAAAAGTAACATCTACAAAAACATATAAAAAATAAGGGAAAACATCAAACAGTCAAGGATTCTTAGGCTAGCTCTAAAATAACTGGTTATGGGATGAAAACCGCTCCAAAATGCATTGGAAGAGTATGAAAGAAAACCAGTTCTATATTGACTTGAGAAACCAAAGAATTTTTTAGTTGCTAGTAGAAAATTCCTTAATAAAATTGAAACTTTATTCATGTGCAACCCTAGTCTAAGGATTAAGAGTTTTTTATTCGATTCTCTCTTGCTCTCATATTGTGGTCTCTCTTGCTGCAACCCGGTTCCCCCATTGCTTCCTGCTGCACCTGTTGTAACCAGAGACTCCCTTACAACAGCCCTAGTGCAGCCTCACAACCATACTGCAGCCATCTTACACCGCACCACTCTCATCCTTTAACTGGAGGAATTATCTTCTTATAGTTACAAGCTATACCATTCCTTGTCCATGGTGTGCACATGAAGGCGAGGTTTCTCTGGCTGTTGAATTTTGGAGATAGGACGCTGGTTTCCTACTACACCGAGGTTGACACCTGAGGAGGGCGACTCTACTTTAAGGATAGTGTCTTGTCACACCTCAACCAACTTATTCCAATAAGTATTCTATTCTAGTTTTTTGTTTCTTGTTTGTTTGGTTTTGGGCTAGGTCATTTTCTATGATTATTTGACTCTTGAAACAACATTTGTAAGTTCATCATTGATATTATGTACAAAAATTTATGTAGAAAAATACAAACGAGAAAAGAAGAATCAAATATATAGATCCTAAGGATAAAGAATGAAATAAATTATTTGGTATACTCAAGCAGTAAATCAAGGTGATGATTTGGTGTTGTAGAACTTGATTGGGAGAGTACGAAGTTGCCAAGTTGAGATCCATAACCACTGGGATGTCAGCAACATGGAAAGTTTCAAGACTAGAAGGAGACTTGGATGGGAAATGTGTGTGTTTAGCTAGGTTGGCAATTCCAGACAAAATTCCTAAGTGCTTCCTAACTTAATTTTTCCAATCCTTTTATGGACTACTTGGCTAATGGAGATCAATTTGTTGAATTTGTTGAGAGACCAAAGTTTGTAGTTGAGGTTGGAGTTGGATGGATTTGAATCAACCATCGTATTTAAATGTTGTTTTTTTTAAATTTTTTTTTTAAGGAGTTAGGAAGGTTTAGGAAGCCTTTTTTTACTAGGTGTTCAAAATGTCTTGTTCCAGGATTGATCCAACTTGAAGTTGGATCGATCCAGCTTACACTCTTTTGATGAAATCTCATCTGTTGGATCAAAGGTTTCCTTCATTTAAAAACCCAAAACTTACTTCCTGTTCAATATAGAGAGCTAGAGCAACAATCATTCCCTTTGTTTTTTTTCTCCTCTCCTTTCCTAATTTGGGTTTTTTGGTTGCCAAGAAAATCCAATTTTCCTATTGTTTTCCAAACTGATTTATAATGGATTTTCTTGAAAAAAAAATGGGTTGATTCTTCATTCATTCATCTCTCAATTTCTAACCTATTTGGGTTCGAGTAAAAATCCTTTCCGCTGTAAATGTGCTCCAAAAGAAGAAAGTGAAAAACTAAAAGTGAAAGGTACTAGTCAAGTGGTCCGGGAATGATTAGTAGGTTTGAGTTGGGTAAAACCTTGTATTCAATTTTTATTCTTCATAGTAGATGTTTTCAATCGATTGTAGGCTCGTGGTTTTTTATCCCTTCGGAGGTTTTCCACATTAAAATCCGATGTCAATTGTCTCTTTCTCTCACTATACTCTTTGATTTATTTTTAGTTTTTTATATCATTGGTTACTTGGGCATATATGGTGAATGGAAGAAATATGAGCTGAAATAAGTGATTCTCCATTGAATATTTTTAATAATTTTTCTGTTCATTTCGGTTAATGATATCTTGTAGTAAAATGAAATTAGTTAAAGAGATCATTGTTCTTTTGAATTAATTTTGAGGAGTGTTGAAGCATTTGCATGTGAATGCATTTACAAATTGTTAGGAAAGTGTTATTGCATACATACTTGCTTCACCCCCCTCCCCTATTTCGGTGTAATCCATTATTGAGATTCCCCTTTTAGGAAAGATTCATTGAACCTAGACAAAGGTAAAGAAGACTGGGAATAGGAAGGAGTTGATTGTGCATAAGATTAGAGGGAGTCATGGATGTGTTGGAGAGGTGGATGCATTGAAGAGGAGGGTGTGAAGAGAGCTGAAGGGGTTAGATTTAGATGAGAAGAAGAGATGAGGATTTGATTTGGCAGCGGAAAACTGGTGGGATAATATCCCTTAACTTGTGGTTGTGTGGTTAGCTCTAGGTGTCATGGGCAGTCTTGAGTTGTCATTTCAAGGAGTAGCACTCACGAGCAGTATGACCTCTTTTTTATAGTATTGAGGACACAATGGAACCTTTGCTGAAGTTGTTTCCCTGATTATTTTGTCATAGCGCTGATTATCTTAATTGTTGTAGCTTTGAAAGTTGTTCTTTCTTTCTTTTTCTTTTTTTTTTCTCTTTTAGGATTGATTTCCATACTGCTGCTGATTGAAATGTGAAATTTGGCAATCATACCAGCAGTTTCATTCTCTTCATGCTTGAGGAATGCTTTGTATTCTATAAGCTTGTCATGAACTCCTCAAAGCCTATTTCAATAACTCATGCTCTAACAACAGCTGTGGGATGCTTAAACTCTGGGCCAACTTCATTCAAAACATGAAGAATGAGATTAGGAGTGGTACCAATGAGTTGATGATGGATAATTCATCACCAATGTCGCAGATGAAGCCAAGATATCCAACCATGGATCTTGTTCCTTGACTTTCAAATAGTTGATCTATCAGTCCCATAGCCTGAGAGGATGAGGAGTTAGCGTAATATTTTGCAAGACAACTCCATGCCGTAGTTGTAGTACTTTTTGACAAACTAGGCATTGATATTACTCGATCAGATAGAGATAAGAGGATACCATGAAAGAGAGGTTTGTCTTGTCTTTTCCAGACTAAACTTCCAGTTGGGACTCTTCTTTCCTTCAATCTTCAGTAGAGCAGGTGGATAAAGCTTCGACCTGTGATAAATCCAAGCAGCTTGTAACCAAAGAGCAATGAATCAAATTTAACCTTCCACAAAGGATAGTTCTCTGGAGTTGAAAGCAATGAATTTGTTTTGGTTGAGATAGATGGTGACAATTGGCTGGCTTGAGGAAGATGTGATGATGTTGTTTTCTGTCATAATTACACTAAAAAACTAATTTAGTATCATTTAGAGAACTCATGGGAGCTTAGCTTCTTTGATACCATAAAGAGTCGAGACAAACTTTGAGAAGTTGTACGTTTATCATTGGCATTGTTACAAATATTTATACTGAAAAATAAAACCAGAAAAGGAGAGCCAAAATGTACAGGTCTTAAGGATAAAGAATCAAATAAATTAATCAGTATACTCAAGCTATAAATCAAGATGATGATTCAGTTTGTGGAACTTGATTGTGAGAGTGGGTTTGTCTTTCCTAATACAAAGAAAAATGAGCAATATAATTTTTTTTTTTTCATCTTTGAAAAGGCTTCAACAGTAAATGTATCTCTCCTAAATTAGAAAAGCCAAGGAACATGCCTTCAACTCTTTTTTCCCTATTAATCAAGATCAGAGAATAAGTGAAAAGCATGAAAAATCCATTCATAAAAACTTGCATCCATCTTGAATCCATTTTGAAGTAAATCAACATATTGATGATCTCTATCATCCAATTAATTACACAAATTAAATCATTCAGTGTGAAATTGAATATGATAGGAATGATATTAAATCTTCATGAAGCTCATCTAGGATTGATACTGTCTCTACTTGCTCAACCTTTTCAAAGAAATTTGCCCAGAGCCCCTATCTATAAAGTTACTAAAAAACACATTGTTATATAAATTAGAGTTATGGCACAAAGTGATAATTTGCTCAATCTAGATCAGATGATTAGAAAAGCACATGAATTCTATCCACCTCACAACCATATAGAAAACATTCTAGATTCTCCAAAATATTGCGATTCAATTCATCAGTTAAAATCTCAAGCTAAAATAAGACTAATGACCTACATACATACATCATCCATTAGCTAAATTAAATTTCAATTCCTACTGAAGGCTTATGTTAAGAAACAAGAGTGGCATACCAAGAAGAAAGATCCAAAATGGGCCTCAATGCAGCAAATGAACCAGGTGCCAAGGAATAGATGTCATTGTTGACTGGAATTGCCCTTAAGTTGAATGGTGGTATCTGTGGATTCTCTCAGTATCTGCGGAAGTGAATCTTCAGGAGTGAATCTACACCCATAACTTCAAAGAGGGCACTTCCACTAAGATTCCCCCTCATCAGTGTAGTAATCACTACATTCTGATTCCTGCTTAGAGAAACCACTTGCACTGGGTTCCCCATCATCAATTTCATGAAGAAGGAGAGTTGAATTTTGAGAGAGAGGAGAGATGTGTTGGATTATTTTTTGACTGTCATCTTTCACATCTTCCCTACTGTACATTAGACCAACCCCACACCTCTTAATCACAGGGAGCATGTGGGTGATCATAAGAAATGAAGCCTGAATGTGGTTCACTTCATGCCACTTGATGGAGCTAGAAACTGGTGCATAGGCCAGCCACACATGGTCTGGCTCAATTAATGCATGTCCAAGAGTATGATCATAGAAAGCATCATAATAAAATACCAGTCCAGACTTGGAAATCAGGGAGGTACAAATTTGGAAGGACAGATCAGCATGGTTGGCATGAGGCATATCATTGAAATCAATGACAGCGGAAAGAGCAAAACCCAGGAAGTTAGAATTAAACCAATTTGGAGATAGCTCAATATTTACTTCACACCCTGTGCTCTGATGTCCGATCCAATCTGGTATTCCACTTCCAGGGAGAATAGTGCTGAATGGAACTGGCTGGGATAAGGGAAGCTGTACAATGAAAATCATGATGATATTAAGAGCGATGAAACTCTAGTTCCTTAATTTTATTCTCTACTTTAATGAATACTTAGCATTATACGATATAGAACTTCATATTATCACTCTTTACTTACAATATGGTGCCACTAAGGAGAAGGGGGGAAAATAGTTCTAAAAACTAGGTAACAGTTGATAAATGAAAATGATAGACAATAGAAGAGAACAAACTCACATGAAAATCTGTCTCGGTAGCATCCATTGCCACTGTTAGGAACAAAGTTTCAAGGCTGCTTTGATACTCCATCAGTTTGAAACAATTCATAAATGAGGCATGGTAGAGCGACTTGTAAATTGATTGGTTTGGGATGATTTCTAATGATGTGCAATTATGTGCATCTATTGATTGTATACTTGATGGGAGCTCTAACAATGCTTGCAGGCTTCTGCAATTATGTAGGTCAAGTCTTGTCAGCTGAGAAAGTCGACTCAACACATTTGAAGGCAAACTAACAAAGTTGTTCCCACTTAAATTTAGTTTTTTCAGTGAAGATAAGAGACCAAGTTTACTAAGGTCTGCTTCCTCAGATAGATTGCAGTGACTTAGATCTAAGTGCTGTAAGGAGCATAAGTCTGACAGCAGGAGGAAATCAATGGAATGTGAACTTCTTCTGGGCAATGACCATGAAAGAGATGGTGGTCCACTACATCCACCAAAGGATAATACTACAAGGTTTCTAAAGAGGGAAATAGAAGAAGGCATTCCTCTTATAGCAGTTCCATTTGAATAAAGCTTCTTGAACCATTCTAGGTTCCCAAAGTTCTCTTGAACATCTTCAGATTCCAAGCTACCAGAAAAAACCAGGGTTTCAAGAGATTTCAAATTATGAATACATGTTGGAAAACTCCTGAACTTTTTGCAGTTTTTAAGATCCAATAGAACAAGCCCACTGGCATACTCAATAGAGGAAGGTAATTCCTTTATAGCAGTCCCATCTAAATAGAGCTCTGATAGATGTTCCATGTACCCTCGGATCTCTGGAAACTTCTCAAGTTTTGAGCAGCCTGAGAGAATAAGGATTTGAAGAGATTCCAACTTACCACTGCTCGGAAAATACCTAAGGTTTATGCAATTTCTCAAACTCAAGAAAATGAGCTTGCTTAAACCTCCCAGAGATGGGTGGATCTTATGCAAATGTGTGCGATCTTCAAAAACCAACCGTTCAAGATTGGTGATCCCTGAGACATCTGGTGTCTCAGTTAGCTGCTTGGAGTTGCTGAGTTCCATGAATTTTAACTTGTCAAGAACCTGTAACAAAGAAAGTGGATAGAACAAATAAGTTTTCAATGACTTGTCTAAAAAACAACAAAAACAAATCATAATCATACCTTCACCCCTTTCCAAAGTTGTTTAATGTGGCTATAAGGCATGCTGAGATCAACAAGACGCTTTGGGTTAAAATCAAATGACAATGCTCTGAAAGGGTATCCATGCCAATACAAATATCTCAAGTCATCATAATGGAATTTAAAGTCCCTTGAAAACATAACCTTGCACTCTTCCTTTTGTGAAGTACATACTTCATCTCTGGGATCTTGAGATTTATAGACTTTGAGCAATCTAAGTCTATTCATTCGTGCAAATGCTTCAGTAGTAAAAAGTATTTCTTCTAAATTAGACAAGTCAAGGAACATTGCTTCAACTTCTTCAGTTGCCTAATTAACATTAATAAAAGACAATGGATAAGTGAAGCATGCAAAATGCATAAAAACTTATTAAAGTTATACAGATGTATTATTACTTAAACAAAAACTATATTCCCAATCTTACATATCTTTCAACTACACCTTACCCACAAAAAGGGAATTTAATGTATTTGGCTCTTACCGTTTTTTTTGTCAATACATGATAAACATCTTCATGAAACCACAACCTGCTGCGTTTTCCAGGTTCTTTAAGGGATGTTTGACGAACAATTTCTCTACCCATTTCTTGTAACAAATCATGCATCATCAACCTATTGTCTAAAATAGTAATGAGGGACTTCTCAATGAGAACTCTTATTCCAATATCTGGGAAGAAACCACAACCATTTAGGATTTTCATAACATAATCTTTGTCCTCTCCTTTAAAAAAACATGCAATGTCTAGAAATATATCCCTCTCTTTGTCATCCAACCCATAAAAACTCACTTGTAGCACATCTTGAATTTCCATATTAGGAATTCTTCTTAGTTTAGCCAGTTCACTTTCCCATTCATGCTTGCTCTTGCTAAATAAAAATGAACCTAAAACTTTAAGAGCCAATGGAAGCCCTTGAGCATAAACCATTACACGCTGGGACAGCTCCACATAATCTTCTTGGGGATGGACTTGTTTGAAGGCATAATGACTGAAGAGCTCAAGAGCATTATCATTATTTAATTTCCTAACCTCATATACCTCATCTACTCCATGCATAACTAGCAAGTGCTTATTTCTTGTTGTTACAATGATTCGGCTTCCTTGACCAAACCAATCATGCTTTCCGACTAATACTTCCAATATTTTTGAACTGTTCACATCATCAATGACAATGAGAACCTTTTTGAAATGAAGCCTCGCTTTTATAGAACTGAGTCCTTTAACGTTTAGATTTCTATCCTCCAATAGTTGAGAAAGAAATTTTTCCTCTAATCCAAGGAACCCTCGTTTCTCCAAATCATCTCCTACATTTTCAAGAAAGGAGCAAGCTTCAAAATGACCAGAGATATGCTGATAAATAGCTTTGGCAAGAGTTGTTTTACCTATGCCTGCCATACCCCAAATTCCTACCATTCGAACTTCTCTAGACTCAAGACATAATAGCAATTCCATTTCTTGTAAGCTAGAATTTATTCCAACCAGGTTCTTGGCATCACTTGAGGATATATGAAATAATCTATTCAAAATATCTGTGACAATTTCCTGGATGAGCATAGGCTCATACCTGCCACATTTGAAAAACATATAATAAGTCCATGGCAACATAAAAGGAAACTAAAATAAAGTGAATAAGATATGATACCTAGATTTGTGCATTTCAAAAAAATATGTAGACGAGGAAATAAGTATAAATTAACACAGTGATCATTGTAGTATAATTAATCCAATTTCTCTAATAAATATAGTTCCAATATGACATAAACTTCTTTCAAATGATCAACTATATGCATTGAAAAAGAGAAGGGGGAATTCCATGTATGGAGGTCTTGTATGCAAACAGAAATTAAATTCTTTAGAAAGGATGCCTATATTCAAGTTTATGACATCTTAATAAGAAACTGAAAAAGCAGAATTCTACAAACCTACTCCTCTCATAACACAATATTAACATGGTATCTGTATAACCTTTTTTTTCTTAATAATTAATGGGAGAATTTGGCAAAGAGCATTAAAGTGGGCAACATTGTTAATGTTAACATAACAATAATGATTTAGAAAAGTACTTATTCCTCGAATCCCAGCCAGATAAATTTGCAACTTCAACAAGAGCATCCTTCCAGATCTGTACCCTTTTCTTATTTTCCTTCAAATTTTCTTCATGTTCAGCCAAGGCTTTTCCAAAATTTCCCCTTTGTTTCCGCACATCAGATGGATCCACATTATAGAAAATGGGGACAACTCTCTGCCCCCTGGTTTTCATACACTCTAGTATCTTCACCAACTCCTCTAAGCACCAGCTAGAAGATGCATAATTTTCCGACAAAACAATGATAGAAAACATTGAGTTTTCAATAGCCGTAAGAAGTGCTGGAGATATGACTTCGCCTCGCCTAAGTTTGTCATCGTCGATAAAAGTGTTGATTCCTTTGGTACACAACTCCTTATAGAGATGGGCAGTGAAGCTTTTGCGGGTGTCTTCTCCTCTAAAGCTGAGGAAGGCATCATACCTCCAATGTTGAGAAGAAGAAGAAGCATCCATTTTGAAGCAGTCAGGGCTCAAAGTATCAGCAGAGTCCGGTTCAAATCGGCCTAATCGTATCCGGCTAGACACCTGACGCGACGAGACCGACACCAGATACGATACAATGCACAAACTCGGCACGGAATTGTTAAGACTCGGTTGACTCGTCTGAGTTTCCGAGTTAACTCGGTCGACTTGGTTAGATTACAGAAAATTTTTCATTCTCTTTTTCTTTCCCATCACAATAAAATATCAGAACATTTTCAAAAATAAAATAAAAATTAGAGATTCCCCATTCAAAAGCAAACACCCATGATTCTGAAATTGGAGCTTTTAACCCAAAAGATCAAAGAAGACGAAGAAGAAAAAACCCAAAACCCCTGACCCGTTCGGAAATAAGATGAGAAACCACTGAGGGCATGATTTAGGATTTACTTACCTGATTTTCCTAAAAATTGAGTATTACCGGAGGGTGGAGCTTTGGTGTCGGCGGTGGTAACTCGTCAAGTGGACTGAATCTTACAACGGCGACGTCGGCCAGACAACCCCTCACAGTCAGATTGCTCCCCTCCAGTGTTGGGTCTTTGCAAATTTGCAATTGCAAGTGGTGTCGTCTGTTGGTCTTGACGACAACGGCGGCGTGCGAGGGTGGGAGATTGGGAGCTCAAACTGGTAGAGTGAAAAAATTTACATTGATGGTAGCATATTAAATTAAATTAAATTAAATGATTGAGTACCAAAATGATATGGACGGTTTGGGACGAGATTTAATGATAAATTAAATGTATTTATATGGCATATTGAGAATTAAATCCAAAAAAAATTGTCTTATTAATTTATTTAATTTATTTAATTATATCTATGTTTTTATAATTTATATAATATTTTTATAATTTTTTCAAATTTATAATTATTTTATTTTATATATGGTTCGATATCAAATCAAGATTCCGATATGTCTTGGTACCTTCAAGTCAATGATTAATATTGTAACTTTAAACTATGGAAGCAATGGAGAGATGAAATGAAAAAAAAATAAATAAATAAAATTTATAAAATATAAAAACAATATTAATTCTTTGAATTATTAAGGAAATGAAAAGAGGATACATTTAACTTTAAATGACAGGAATTCTAGAATTGTCGATGTTGAAGTGGATGGGATAAAAGGAAAGTAAATAAAAACCAAATAAAAGTGATGCGGTAGAGCGAACATAAGTTAATTAAATTATTTTTAAGAGGATATTTGGTGGGTCAACTTACTCCCCTTATTAATAAGCATGCTAAAATAAGAATTAATTGATTAAATTATGAAATAATTCTTATATTTATAAATCTAACCCTTTTTATATTTTTACTCGAAAAGTAACATATTTTTTAATATAAATATTTTTTACAAATTCAAATATTTACATGTAATTAAAAAATGATTATTTTTACTATAAAAAAAAAAAAGGAAAGATATTTTTATGAACAAAAAATGATATCAATTGAATTTCAAAATCTGGGTTTTCAATTACTCTTTTAATCAAAGAACCCTTAAAATAATTTAATACGATATCTTAAAATAAAAATAACCTCTAATATTAAGTCGAAATAATTAACTTATTATTAATTTTAAATCTTTTTTTCCCTCATTTGTTCATGTTTAATGAGAGCATATTTTATGACCTTGACTTTCATTTACAATTCATTTTTTGTAGTAAATACTTTGATAGTTATCTTATTGTTGTAAAATGAGAATAAATGTGACTCAAATAAAAGTAGAGTTGGCTATGTATAGTATTACTTTAATAATATATATAGAGAGAAAAGAAAGAAATCAAAGAAGAGAAATGTTGAGAAAATGAAAGAAATAGAGAGAATGAGAGGAAGAGAATATCTTTCTTTTGCTCGAGATGCTTCTTACATGGGGTGTAAGAAGCCTTTTATAGGCTTCACAATATAAACTCCCAATACTCATCTTAAAGATGAGTAAATGGAGTTCATAAATAACCATCAATGTGGTCCTTCACCATTGTATTTACAACACTCCCCCTTGGATGACCACCATATTAAAAGAATATGTCTCATTATAACCTTGCTAGTGCAAAAACCCTATAGGAAAAACCTATCGAAGGAAAATAGTACAATATTCTTTTCTTGGTATGTTAAGACTACCTCGTTAAAAACCTTGCCAGTAAAACCCAACAAGACAAAACCTGGACGAAGGAAAAAAAATGTACAATACACTAACACCATTTTACAAGCATACTCCCCCTTATGTCGATATCCTTGAGTTAACGCATTCCAATCTTGTGTATTAATTTCTTGAATGTTGAGGTTGACAATGATTTTGTGAATAAATCTGCTAGATTATCACTTGAGTGTATTTGTTGCACATCAATTTCACCACTCTTCTAGAGTTCATGTGTATAAAAAAATTTTGGTGAAATGTGTTTAGTTCTATCTCCTTTAATATAACCCCTTGTTATTTGTGCAATGCATGTAGCATTATCTTCAAATAATATTGTCAGGTCACCTTTGATAGAGAAGAGTCCACATGATTCCTGAATATGTTGGATCATATATCTTAGCTATATACATTCACAACTCGCTTCATGAATTGCCAGTATTTCTGAATGATTTGATGATGGCCACCATTGTTTATTTGACAAATCTCCATGAAATAGTAGTACCATTGCAATTAAACACATTCCCTGTTTGTGACCTACCTTTTATGTGGATTTGAAAGATATCCTGCATCTACATACCCAAGCAATTGTTGTTTTGATTCCCTTGAGTAAAATAAACCCATATCAGTAGTTCCGCGAAGATAACACAATATATGTTTGATACCATTCCAATGTTTTTGAGTTGGAACAGAACTGTATCTTGCTAATAAATTGACAGAAAAAGCAACGTCTGGACATGTAAAATTGGCAAGATACATAAGTGCACCAATAGCACTAAGATATGGTACTTCAAGACCAAGTAACTCTTCATTTTCTTCGCAAGGACGAAATAGGTCTTTTTTCACATCAAGTGATCGAACAATCATTGGAGAACTTAAAGGATGCGTTTTATTCATATAAAAACGCTTCAAAACTTTCTTAATGTATCTTGATTGATGTACTAAAACCCCATTTGGAAAATGATCGATCTGCAGGCTAAGACAAAATTTTGTTTTTCCAAGATCTTTCATCTTAAATTATTTTTTCAAGTAATTTGTTGTTCTTGTGAGCTCTTCAGGAGTTCCAACAAGATTTAAGTCATCAACATACACTGTAATAATTGCAAATCCGGTTTTTGATTTCTTAATGAAGATGCATGGGCATATAGGGTTATTCACATACCCTTCTTTCAGCAAGTATTCGCTAAGGCGATTGTACCACATGCGTCCAGATTGCTTTAATCCATACAAGGATCGTTGTAACTTGTTTGAGTACATGCTATGAGGCTTTGTATTATTTGTTCTAGGTAATTTAAATCCTTCAGGGATTTTCATGTATATATCATTATCCATGGATCCGTATAAATATGTTGTAATAACATCCATGAGATGCATATATAGTCCTTTTGAGACTGCCAAACTAATTAAGAAACGGAATGTGATTGCGTCCATGACGGGAGAATATATTTCCTCATAGTCAATACCAGGTCTCTACGAGAAACCTTGTGCTACTAATCGCGTTTTATATCTTATGATCTCATTATTCTCATTGCACTTTCGTACAAATACTCATTTGTACCAAACAGGCTTTACATCTTCAGGTGTTTGGACTACAAGTCCAAAAACTTCTCGTTTTGTTAATGAGTTTAACTCTGCCTGTATAACTTTCTTCCATTTTAGCCAATTATTTCTATGTCGACATTCTTTCACATTTCGTGGTTCGGGATCTTCATCATTTCTTATGATATTAGAGGCTACTTGGAAAGCAAAAATATTATTAATAACAATATTATTTTGATCCCATTTTTCTCTCATGTGTACATAACTTATTGAGATCTCACAATTTTCAGATACCTATGCCTCTTTAGGGGCTTCTCATTCAATATGTGGCTCTTCAAGGGCTTCTTGTTCAATATGTGCCTTTTTCAGGGGCTTCTTGTTCAATATGTGCCTCTTCAGGGGCTTTCGGCATTATTTGTGCCTCTTTTAGGGCTATATCTTTATCAATTTTAAACTAATCAGTCATTTTGATGGCCTCTTCTAAAGTGCCAAGTTTTTCTTGGGTTCTCATCTTCCAAGGAATTACATCCTTTGAGCCGATAGGTCTATCATGCTTCAAGCGTATTTTAGATTCATTTGTTAATTGTCCTACAAGGACATCAATCTGTGCTGGAGTATTTGCAGTCGAGATATATGACTTTGTCACTTTCTTTGTATCAATGAATGCATCTGGTAGTTGATTTGCAAGATTTTGCAAATGAATGATCATTTGAACTTCTAGTTCACATTGATTTGTATGAGGATCAAGATAGGTCATAGTAGATGTCTTCTAACTAATTTCTCGTCGTTCTTCAGGAATCGACTTTTCTCCCCCCTAATGACGGGAAACACTCTCATTAAAATGACAATCCGCAAAGCGGACTATAAAAGCATCACCTATCAAAGGTTCAAGATATCTTATGATAGATGGAGAATCAAAACTTACAATCTCAAGTCTTTGTTGGGAACCCATTTTAATGTGTTGTGTAGGTGCAATTGGTACATATACTGCACAACCAAAGATTCGTAAGTGAGAGATATTTGGTTATTTTCCAAGAACAAGTTGTGAAGAAGAGTATTCATGGTAAGTTATAGGTCGAATACGGACTAAAGTTGCAACATGCATAATAGCATGTCCCCAGGCAGAAGTAGGTAATTTGGTTTTCATTAGTAATGGCCAAGCTATTAATTAGAGACATTTGATGAAGGATTTTACTAAACCATTTTGGGTATGAGTATGAGCAACAGGATGCTCAATGTTTATCTCTACTGACATGCAATTTTCAATGAATTTTTTAGAAGTAAATTCGCCAACATCATCAAGATGTATTGTCTTAATTGGATAATCTGGAAATTGTGCTCGTAATCTGATTATTTGTGCAAGGAGTCTAGCAAATGCAACGTTACGTGTAGAAAGGAGACAAACATATAACCACCTAGTAGAAGCATCTATTAAGATCATAAAATAATGGAATGGTCCACATGGTGGATGGATAGACTCACATATGTCCCCATATATTCTTTCTAAAAAGATTGGTGACTCAGATATGACTTTGGTAAAAGATGATCTGACTATTAATTTACCTTGTGAGCAAACAACACAGGAGTATTCATTGGGTGAAAGAATCTTCTGGTTCTTTAGTAGATGCCCATGTGAGTGTTCAATTATTCGATGCATCATTGAAGACCCTGGGTGACCTAGCCTATCATGCCAAATGACAAAAACTTTTGGGTCGTTGAACTTCTGGTTCACAACAACATATGATTCAATAGGTTTTATAGTTGCATGATACAACCCAGAGGAGAAAGTCTAGAGTTTTTCCATTATAAGTTTCTGGCCAAATATAATGGAAGTAATGTAAATATATTCTATATTATCTTCATTCATAGTTTCAATATGATATCCATTTCTACGGATATCTTTAAAATTGAGCAAATTTCTTCTAGATTTGCTAGAATATAAAGCGTCATTTATATGGAATCTAGTTCTATTTGACAATATTATGTTTGCTTTTCTAGAGTCTTCAACTAAGTTTGTAGTACCAGATATGGTACTTACATTAGCTTTTATTAATGTCAATTCGAGGAAATATCTTTTATCTCGAAGAATTGTGTGTGTAGTTGCACAGTCTGCGAGACATACATCATCCTCATTCATCTTGAGACCAAATAACATATGGATTTCAGATATAACTAAAAAAAAAAAAAAGTAAGGCATAATTTAAATAACAAAAGAAAATCATATGTAAATATAAGACATAATTATATATTATTTCATATATAAAGTAATATCAATTAATGTTAATTTTCTCATCATTTATCAAATGGTTTGTTTTTTTCATTGGGACCTCCAAAGAAATCAATGTCATAGTAGGTTAGGTCCAATCCATCACCATCAGTAAAGCTCATCTCTATCTTTTTTTCTTTTGCTTTTATTGATGCTTGGTAAAGGTCGACCAAATGTTTGGGTGTATGACAGGTACGCGGCCAATGCCCCTTCATACCATATCTATAACAATTATTCTCATGGTTCTTAAGAGGTTTATCTTGTAAACGCTTCCCATTTTCTTGTTTTGTCTCAGTATTGTTCCAGTTCTGGTGGAGCAATGAGGCTTTCATTTTCTGAAAATTATTACTATAAGAACCATGGTATCAGGGATTTCTTCCACGTCTTCGTCCTCGTCCACATCCACAAGTTTGGGATGATATTGTATTCACTTCAGGGAATGGTTCAGATCCAGTTAGACAAGACTGGTGATTTCTCATCAAAAGCTCATTATTTTATTCAGCAACAAGAAGACATAATATTAATTCAGAATATTTTGTAAATCTACGCTCTCGATATTGCTGTTGTAGGAGCACATTCGAGGAAACGTAGTAAAAGTTTCTCTAACATGTCTTCTTCTGTGTTTTTTTTTCTCCATACAGCTTTAATTGAGAACTGATTTTGAAAAGTGCAGAGATGTATTCACTAACAGATTTAAAATCTTCCAACCTTAAGTGCATCCAATCATATCGAGCTTTTAGGAGAATCACAGTTTTTTTATGGTCATATCTTTCCTTCAAATTACTCCATAGAGTAAAAGGGTCTTTTACTGTAAGATACTCATTTTTTAAACCTTCATGGAGGTGATGGCAAAGGAAAATCAATGCTTTTGCACGATCCCTGTAGGGATGCTTGATTTCCTTCTTTGATCATAGCTCCAAGGTTCATCGCATCAAGATGTATTTCAGCATCAAGGATCCAAGATAGATAGTTCTTTCCTGAAATGTCAAGTGCCACAAATTCGAGTTTTGTGATATTCGACATTGTCAAATAACCTCATATAGATGACAAAATAATATTATTATAATCAATTATAATAACTTGATAAAATTGGTATAACTTTGATTATAAACAAAATCAAATAATTTGTTTATAACTTTTAACAATATATAACAAAACAAATCAACAATAATATAAATATGTAAAATTTTATTCTATATAAATAACTTTAAATTTAAGATACGAGAATTACCTTCAGAGCAATTCATACTGATAACGTGTTGTAAAATGAGAATAAATGTGACTCAAATAAAAGTAGAGATGACTATGTATTACTTTAATAATATATATATAGAGGGGATAAATAAATCAAAGAAGAGAAATGTTGAGAGAATGAAAGAAAGAGAGAGAGAGAATGAGAATAAAAGAATATCTTTCTTTTGCTCGAGATGCCTCTTACATGGGGTGTAAGAAGCTTTTATATGCTTCACAATATGAACTCCTATTACTCATCTTAAAGATGAGTAAATGGAGTTCATAAATAAGCATCAATGTAGTCATTCACCATTGTATTTACAACACTTATACATATATAATCCTTTAAATATGGATGTTTAATAAATAAATTCATTGTTTAAGAAGTATAAATATTAGTTAAAATTAATGAGGGTAAATATGTCAATTTGATGATTTAAAAAAATTATGACTTAACTTTATTAAATAACTGTAAAGTAAAATTCAAATAATAAGTTTTTAAGGTAAAATTTAATATTTATTACTTAATTACTTAATTTTTACTTTAAGTATTGAAGTTGTTTGATAAAGTTAGCTCAAAATATATTCTAAACAATCAAAATTAACATATTTTCCCTCGTTAATTTTTATTAATATTTATATTTTCACTAATCTTAAGAAATAAACTTATTTGTTACACATTTATATTTAAAGTATTATAAATACATAAGATAATTAACTACAAAATATTTACTATTAAAAGTGGTGGTTGAATATGGAGTAATCACTATAAAATATATTCTCATTGGACATAAACAAATAAGGAAAAAGAGATTTGAAGTTAAAAATAAATTCACTATTTTGATTTTATACTTAAAATTATTTTTTATTTTAAGGGAATATTTGATAAATCAACTTAATGACTTAAGAACTTCATTTAAATTATTAAATAGATTAACCTTGTTTGATAAAATAACTTAATATTATAACTTAAAGTTATTTTTAACTTTAAGTATTAAGTTAAAATGATTAGGTTATTCTTAATCTCAATTTTTTTTTTGATTCATTTTCCCATATTAGTAAAAGTATATTTTAAAATTAAATTCCACACCCATGACTCATTTTTTTAAATAAATATTTTATTGTTCTCTTATATATCTATAATACTTTAAATATAACTATTTTATAAGTACATGTATTTTAAAAAAAATTAATGAAAATAAATACGAATTAAAATACATAAGGATAAAATATTTGTTAAAATTAACGAAGGTAAATGTACCAATTTGATTATTTAAAAAAAATAATTATATTCACTTTACCCAACAATCTTAATATTTAAAGTAAAAACTAAGTAATAAGTTTTTACCTAATGACTTAAGAATAATTCAATTTAAAGTCAACTTAAATCATTAAGTAATAAATATTAAGTTTTATCAAATACCCGTTAAGTTGTAATATTAAATTATTTCATCAAATATGTTTATTCTATTTGATATCTTAAATTAAATTATTAAGTCATATTAAGTTATTAAGTTGATTTACCTAACACCTTATCTCGTTGTATTAGTATAAAATTGTATAAGTAACTATTAGTGGTGGAAAAGATGAAACTAAACAATTTTATTTCATCTTTGAATCAATAAAAAATGAAATGTAGTTATTTTGAAGAATTTGAGATCTAGCGACACTAAATTATTGAAAATTATCCTTTAACTAAGGTCACCCCACTAAACAAGCAAACTAGAATATAAATGTAAAAGACAAAATTTGAACAATGAAGAAACGAAAATTAAAATATGAAAAATAAAACTTACCATGATTAGTTGAGGTTTGTAATCACTATCCTTGGAGCAGATGTTGTGATGTCCCACATTGGATAAGGAAGAAAGTTTCTAATGCTATATAAGTATGAATTCCTCTTAATTATGTAGAAGTGTTTTAAAGTCGTAAGGGTCCTTTTAGGTGCAGAGTGAACAATATTTTTACAATTGGGTGCGGGTCATTACAAATAGTATTAAAGTTGATCCCTGACCTTGGTGTGAACGGGTTTGTTTGACCTCGTAAAATGTCCCACATCGAATAGAGGAGAAAGTTTCTGGTGTTATATAAGTATGAAATTCTCTTATGTAAACACATTTTAAAGTCATGAGAATTTCTTTGAATCCAGAACAGACAATATTTACACGGTTGGGTGTTGATCATTATAAATGGTATCAGACCCAATTCCCGACCTTGGTGTGGGGATTTGTTTAGCCCCATGAGAGGTGTTTGTCTATTTGGTCTCGTAATCTCATGAGACATAATGTCCTTGTTATGTTTGTGGGGGGAGCGGGAGGGTGGGGAGGAGGGTGTTTGTGATGTAGTAGAAAAAGTTCTTAGCACTATATAAGTATAAACTCCTTTTAATCATATAGACATGTTTTAAAGTCATGATGGCTCATTTGGGTTCAAAACAAATGTGAGTCATTACAGATGTAATCCTTTTTGAGATAATATCTTAGTAAAGTCAACAATGGTGATCCAAGTATCCAACCATGAATAGTAACACAACTACTCAAGAGTGTTCTTTTTAAAGCGATTGATTTTAGACTTAATATTTTGGACACTATACTCAATATATATATATATATATATATATATATATATATATATATATATATATATTTGGGATTTTTGCATCATCGGTTTACTTCTCAAATGCAAATAAGATAGAGTGTTTTATCTTCTAGGAGTTAAAACCCAAGGAACCCAACAAGACTTCATAAAAATGACAAATTCTAAACATGTAGAAACATAATAGGTTATAATCAACATGAATAAACAAGTAAATTGACAAAAAATTCATTCAAATCATACCATAGCTTTCTCAAATTATCGAAAAAATCAAATGAAATACAAATTACAAAAAATACAAGGATATCAACTTGTGATCTAATTTAAATGATTCAATTTATAGATTTACTTATTTCATTAGATCATGTTGTACTCTAAGATAACTTAACATTCATTCAATTTTAACTTACTTCATAAGATTTCTATTTAACACTTGTTGATCTACATATAATACGACTTTATTTACTTCCCCTAAAATGGTGATTACGTAATCTAATTTTAATATTGACTCAACATCTCACCCACAAAGAGTCAACTATATTATAGTATCCTATGTTATTACAATAAAATATAACTCAAGTCTGTGATCTATTATTTACTACATGTAATCTTTCCATGAACTGATGTTCATAATCCAATGAGGTATGTGTTATCAACTTTTCAAGATTACCTTTTCAATCCTTGAGTTACAGATCCTCTTATCATATGATCAATTAACATCCTCTAACTCATAAAGAGTATATGTTAAATTTCAATTAAGGAATTACTACAACCATAGGTTTCATGATCATATGCCCTTAGGATTACCTAAGGAAACATGTTACCTCAAACCAATGAGATATCATGATGCCTATCTTAAGAATACTTGTTGTCATTTACCATAATCAAAAGTGACATAATCCTAAGGGAATATATGACTGCCTTAGAGTCTCACCCATAGGCTAAAGACATTGAAGACCTTAACACTACCTCAATACTCTTAAGATTGAGATCTCATATAGCATAGTAGCTTGGTTAATATGACTACTCAATAGCCAATGTCATGATTCACTATAGGTCTTATCCAATGTGTGACCATATATACTTGTGCACTTACCATAAGAAACATATCATGATGACCAAGACAAGTAATTCCTCAAATTAAGAGGTAGTGCATTACAACCTTAAATGGATTGTCTAAGTTCATGAATTAATTACGAACAACTCATCAATCTTACAATGAACTCATAACTTGAATCTTCTATGTAACTCTTAATGTACTCATGTCATGTACAATACAGGTAATACAAGTCTAAATGATCGATATAAATAATGTATAAATATAGTATAGTGAAAAGGGGATTAAAATCATAATATAAATATTAATTACTAAGTTTTTCAATTTCTAGAATTAGAGCTTTGTTTTTCTCAAGTAAGGAACTATATTTATTCTCTAAGAATCTAATCTTTTTAAGGAAGTTTTCTTTTTCACTCTTTAATAAAATAATCCCATCTTTAAGTGAGTCATTCAAAACAAATATCTCAATACATTTATCATTCAATCTTATTCCATACAGTCATTTAACAAGCTTTGGTATGCTTAAGCTAAATCATCAAATCCACTTCCACCGTCATCGATATGACTATCATTCAAAGGATTCTTATCAGATTTAATGGAAGCAACAAATACAAGATAATTATTTTAATCATACATTTATATTTAGGCTTTGAAAATATACTATCACTTGAGCTTGTATCGCTCTTAGTCACCTAAACAGTCTTTTTAATATCCTTTGAGATCAAGACAATCACTAGCGATGTGTCATAACCTACTACAGTTGTAAAGTATTCAACTTTTTTGACCTTTGGTGATCTCTAATAGTATATTTAAGTTTCTTAGAATCTTTAAAGGCAGCCCTATGGCTTTTGAGAATCAAGTGGGACATTTAATATGTTTGAACGGATGCTACAAGTCTATCATTACTTAAAGAGTCATTGTCCTTACTTTTGCAATAGTTGTAGCCTTGGATTCGAATTTTCTAACTACTTTTGATTGGGGAATCCTAAGATTAAAAGTCAACTCCATCACTTAACTGTGAATAAAAATAAAAAACAATCACTTTTTCTTTTGCTGTCATGCACATTGAATTTGAAATAATAAGGAAAAAAACATTTTTATAACTATCATAATTTTAAAAATAAGGTTGTAAACCCTCAATTTTGTCCTTTTAGCACATGTCTTTAAATTCGTTTTCAGTGCTCCACAGTAGTTCCTTGGTGGCCCATTGCTACTCATATTACTTACCTTTTTCTGTCACCTTGGAGACTTTCGTTGAGGGATTATCTGGCCCCTTATTGTGACCATTGGCAGCCCTATTTTAGACTTAGACTTTTCGTTCATTTTTAGGATAGCTTTTAGGGTAGCTCATTTAGGCACCCTAGGCCCACTTAGGCACTTAGGCCCACTTAGGCACTTAGGCCCATTTAGGCACCCTAGATCCACTTAGGCACTTAGGCCCATTAGGTCCACCTTGGCCCACTTAGTCTCATCTTGGCCCATTTGGACATTTTTAGCGTGACTTGTATGACTTGCATGGTTACATGGCTTTTGGGCTCGACTTTTTGTTTATTGGTTTATTTTTATTTTATTTTATTTTATTTTATTTTTTAGTTTTAGTTTTATGATTATCATTCACTTTTTATTGGTTATCTTCCTCTTTATATTATTTTCCCTAACTTATTTATTATTTATTTTTATTTATTTATTTATTTATTTATTTATTTTTACCGTTTCCTAATTTATTTACTTGCTTATCCGTTCATTCAATTATTTAACTTCAAAAATTTCATGTTTTTGCAAGGAAAATTACCATTGGAGTTTAAGGAAGGTGGGACTCTCCTTGGAAGGTTTTGGAGGGGAATTTGAATTGGAAGATTTAAAAAAGGAAAAGGAGAAAAGAAGAGAAGGAAATAAGAGAATTTGCCTTTTTTTAGAGAGATGGAGGTTTTAGGGGGTAATATATGTATATGTGAGAAAAGGAAAGAGGAGAGCTTTTTTTGGTGAGGAGCACGTATTGGAGTCTAGAGAGGGGGAGGAGGAGGAGAAAGAACAAGGAAAAATAGGATTTTTATCTGGGAATTGTCTTTAGAAGGGAGAGGAAAGATAGCCAGAAGCCGAGCCATTGCAACCAAAGCTGTCCAGGTATGCACCTCGTTGCTTTTGGAATTCTTATCTATATTTGATTTTTCCGTGTGTTCGATTCCTGAATATTCAATTGTTTTGTTGATTTTTGTGTGGACGGAAAGGGCCACAATTTGCTTTGTTGAGATTGGTTACTTGCCTGTTTGCCTTGTTTTGATTTTTGGATGTCACCAATGTCTTCAGAAGCATATAACTCCATGCCTGTTCCCACTAACCTGAGCCTATTGAGAAATCATGAGATGTGGTTTTATTTTCTTTTAATCTCCCATGTCTGTTTTCCCATCGTTTCCTCTACTCTCTACCATATCTGTTTTGCCTTTCTTCCTACCCGTCACATAACCATCAATTCTTCATATGGGGGTGACTCCAAAGCCTGGGCATGCAGTCATGAGATTCAGCAAAGAGATCAAACGTTTCAAAATTCTAGCTTGTCGGCTGTTTATTCACTTGTTAAGGATATGCAGATTAAGGACAGATTGAGGTGTGTAGGAATCCTAGTGTATCCCGGATATTGGAAAATTCTGGAACCTGCTGATAATTTGATGAGAAATTAAAGACTGAAGCTTCGCTCAAACCACTGCCATAGTTTAATGGTGCCAATTCTTCCGATGCAAAGGTGTTTCAAAAGACATTTTGTTTGGCAAGCCCGACAATCCCTTCGAACAATCCCATTCTCTACTGATGTTATTGCTGAATCCTGAACTGTGATTGACTTGTTAATGGGATTTTAAAGATTCGTATGTGGTAGAGGAGTTTTGCACTTGTTTACCACATAATTGCGGGGTCTTTCGTTTATTATCTTTGAGCAAATCAGGGGTCAGATTTGAGCAGAAAGCAGAGGAGGGTGATTGAGCGGGAATTAGTGACGAGCAATTCATCCAACTTTGCATTTTTCGTGTGATAGTTTCAGTTCACAGAACGATCAAGGATTGAAGTCCCAATGAAGCCTCTGTCACAACTCTCAGAACCCAACTTCCTTCATCTTCGACTCTTTGATCGGAGCTCTCACATCTATAGTAGAATTCTTCTTTCTGTTGGCTATCTGGCCTCTGATAACTGCACTTTCATGTTCTTGGTTCGCACCTCTGCTCAGCTATTAGCGCATGGGATTGGTTCATCTGCACATGGTGCCATTACGAAATGTGGATTTGAGCATGAGCCACATGTTCAAAGTGGCCTGATTTACATAAACACAGGATTGGGTGGTTTGGTTGCTTGCCATTGGGTGTCTTCATCAATTTGTGAGCCAGATTTGGTGTGTCAAACGGCAATGGTCAGTACATATGCCAAGGTGGGAGATTTTGCTTTTAAGCCATTTGATAAAATGCCCCGCAAGGACCCTGTTGCATAGAATACAATGATTTCGTGATGCACAATGTAGGCAATAAAAAAGGGCATCGAATTTATTCAACTTAATGCAAAGGTCGGGTGAGTTTATGAGATATTCATTCAACTCAGAGGCTTCACATTCTATAACAAAAGGGATCAGGTGATTTATAATGATTAGACGTTGTATGTTTCAAGACGGGAAACTTGCTGCAAGGAGAGGAGTGAGGCTTCTTGAGACTCTCTGTCATACAATAGAGTACGTAATGAAGAAATCTAATATGAAGTACCTGATTGTGGCGCTACATTTAGTTTTGCTGCAGGAAACTCTTTTGGTGCAACACCTGCAAGCTGAAGTTTAAGGTGTCCTTCTTCCATTTGCTTCATCAGATGAAAATTCTGATATAGAAACTGCAAGTATTGATGAGAATGATGTGGTTAAGGTCATGTTGCCTAGAACTTCAGACAATAAGCATATTGTTGGATCTTTCAAAAGAAAATTCGACTCACTCCTAACTCCAATTCATATCCTCTTGAAAGAATGAAGTTCTCTATGGGCACCTCGAAAGCATCCTTCAAGACTGAGAAATTCAGGATTCAGCTACAAAACGCAAGACCTGTTGAGTTGTTCAGAAAGTGCTACTGTCATTTATATTTTATTACGTCAACGCGGGAACGAACGGGTGAACTTCGCTCGAGGTGAGATGCTGAGAACCAAGGTCCTCGATCATTCAAAGCCAAAATGAAATCACACCAAATGCCTGAACAGATTGTTTTCTGGAAGTGGATTACCCTGAAGATGCTGAGCGTAGTCACGTAGACTTCAGTATATCATTGATCAATCGAAGGTGATTCAGAACCTGTAAAAATGTTTGAGAGAAACTATTAATTTGATAAACAATCAGATAATTAACTGTCAATATGATCCATATGAAAAGTGGTTGGATTTGATTGGAATTGCTCTGGGTTCACTTGAGAAACCACAGCTTATCAAAAGGAATATGCAGCTTTTCTCTGTTGAACAGCATTGTAGTCAAGCTCTTGAAACTCAAGCTGCATCATTCGCCACACGTAAAGTTCCAGGGAATGATCAATCCTGTGCACTTATTGGTTTTGCCACAATGTCCTTTAATGCTGGACAGATTGCCTCAAAGCTACATGTCATTGAACTTGGATCCAACTCGAGGGAACTGGGATTTACAGAGAAACAGGCTGATCTTTTCTTTTCCCCGGATTTTACTGATGATTTTCCAGCTGCAATGCAGATATCGCACAAATATGACTTTATACATGTGTTCGGACAAAATATAAAACTTGAGGGATCCCATGGCGGAACCATGTCAACATAGACTAGAACTGATAGAAATTTATCTTCCTCACTGTCAGATATCACTGCTCTATAGGAGTCGCTTACTGCTGCTGGTGGGGAGTTCATCTTTGTGCAAAAGCTTCGTGACTAAGTTCTCTGGAACACTTAGAGATGTAATTCAGAATTTCAATCTTGCTGCAATTTATGATGCCAAGGTCTCCAACAGTTCCGCCAGTTTACAGAAAACTCCAATATCTGATCCGAACGTTGATGAAACACATATTGCTTTTGTGAAGCTCTCAGAGAAGCGCCAATTATTCCTACTATTGGACATGTGCGACACGTAGTCCAATGACAGTTTGCTCCTCGAAGATACTATGATTGAAGTGAAGATAAGTCGGCTAGGTAGAAGTCTGATTGATCTTGCTATGATCGGAACAACTTCCAACGCTAATAGCATGCATCAGGCTGAACCTTTCTCCCCAGAGTCCATTGGGTTGGTGGATTTTGAGAACGATCTTACTACTTATAGTAAATCGAAGCAAGTCAAATCCAACAACAGTGCTGTCGAGACACAGTGCGAACCAATTAGTTCTTCAAATTTAAATAGCAAAGCTGTAATAAAAGTTCAAATGTCCATTCCTCCTAATCCTTTACCAGCTTCAGGCAGATTAATGGAATGTTCAGAATGCAAAAGACAATCCTCTTCCCGGAAATGCAAGTTTCAAGTAATGGAAAACAGAGTGCAGATTGGACCCTGGATGGAGGATAACTTCGACATGAATGGCGATAGCTCTGTCTAGTTTCTTTGCCGCTGCACATGCTGCCAATAAGGTTCAAGCCATCATTACGGCTCTTTGGGAGGAGCATGAGGATGATAATTTATACAAATGTAAAATTAGCTTATGCTTTGCAAAACGGACTGGGGGCAGAACTTTAATAGTAGAACCAGAATTTGTGAGAGATGAAGGTAGACATGGGTCCAGGAGGGTCTAAACAAGGCAGTAGAAATGAAGTCATTGTTATTTCTAAGCGTTTATATTGAGAGTCAATATGCAGAGACTGGCTGAATTGGGTCCAGCAAGCATCTAATGCTACTGGAGGTGAGAGTGATGAATGCAGGGTTCCCCTTCAAATGGGTCCTACCATGTACTGCATTGCTGGAACATTCCACCTTACTCTTCACAAGTTTTCTTTTTCATATCCCAAGAGTCTCAAAAGGGAGAAGAAAGTTCAATGCTGATTTGATGCAGCTTCATTTTTTATGAGCTCCGATTTTAGAAACCTGGTTGTGGATGCCAATCTGATTTATTCATGGTGTTCATCCCGAAAGTGGTTTGGGGAATTTATTCATGGCATAAGAAATGCTATATGAACACATCAGTGTGAAGGTTCTGAAGCTATTGGCAGTCAAAGGGGTAGTAGAATTAGGTCCTTGGGGATTTTCCTGACAAGCATGGAGAGGAGTTGAATGCAGCTACTGACCTGACAGAGTTCAGTGATAAAAACAAATCTGTATGGTATCCAGATTGGAGAAAGAAAGTAGCTTTTGCCTTGCAAACATTGCAATTGGGAAAGACACCTGAATTTAACATCCCATTTTTGTGTTTTGAGGATGCTCAAGATGTTGAGAATACCACCCAGCAGGACTTAGCTTCACCACAATCATGTCTTGTGTACCTGGAACACTGGAGAGAAGTATGATCTACACTTGAACATGCATGTAGAACTGTGACAGAGTGTGCTGATCTCTGGAAGGATGTAAGCAAGCAGCTGAAAGATGAGGATTGGACATGGAATAACTTAAATACATTATGCTGAGCAATAGGATCCATATCTAGTTCCATGATGGAAGAACAGGAAAACAGATTTCTGGTGATGATCATCCATGATTTACTGAATTTATGAGAAATCACAAAAGGAAAAAAATAATAAGGACGTCATTGCAAGCAATATCATGTATGTTGTTAAACAATACCCAAAATTTCTGAGGGTCCATTGGAAATTCTCGAAAACTGTTGTGAATAAGTTACTTGAGTTCATGCACGAAACACATCCAGATGCTCAGGACATGGCCTGCGATACATTCTTGAAAACTGTCCAGAAGTGCAAACGTAAATTTGTTATTGTACAGGTTGGTGAGAATGAACCATTTGTATCCGAATTACTATCAAGCCTTCCATCAACTATTGCAGATCTTGAGCCTTACCAGATCCATACTTTTTATAGATCTGTTGGTTATATGATCCAAGCAGAATCTGATCCCCAGAAGAAGGATGAGTGTCTACAGAAGTTGATGGAAATCTCAAATCAGAAATGGGCTGAAATTGTTGGACAGGCACGCCAAAGTGTTGATTTCCTGAAGGATCAAGATGTGATCCGGACTATGCTTAATATATTGCAAACAAATGCAAGTGTTGCCACTTCACTTGGAACATATTTCTTATCACAAATTACGCTGATATTTTTGGATATGCTTAACGTATGCAGAATGTACAGTGAGCTTATATCAAATAGCATTGCTGGAGGAGGGCCCTTTGCCTCTAAAACGTCCAACGTAAAGCTTTTGCCGTCAGTTAAGGGAGAGACTCTCAAGCTCACTGAGGTATTTTTGGACAAGGCTGAAGATCAGTCACAAATTGGAAAGCAACTTGTTTCTCCAATGATGGATCCTGTTCTTGGTGACTACACAAGGAATGTACCTGATGCTAGGGAATCAGAAGTTCTGTCGCTCTTTGCGATATTATGCTTGTGTTATTGAAATTCTCTTGGCTTGTGCAGAGCCTAGGTCATTCTCCTGAAGATTCCATAGTTGAGCAGGTTCTATACTAGTCAACACTTCTTGTGAGAATGCAAACTGGTGAAGAATTCGGCCTTGATATCACAAAGAGGATAGCTATGCAGCTTGAAATGGGGGAAAAGAGGATGGCCTTTGCTGTAGTGCTTTGATAGGTTCAGTTGTAGTAAACATCAATAATAAACAGCTCGTCCAACTTTGCATCTTTCATGTGACTACTCTAGTTAACAGAATATTAGAATGTCATGAAACTTGCTGATTATTTGTGGAAAAATCAGGGACTGAAGTTCTACTCAAGCTATTGCTTAGGCCTAATTTTGCCCAGTTTTCCAGAATGGTGCCTATTGCTCTATATGATACCCTGGTCTACAAAAAGCATCCAGCATCACCTAGACACACTGGTTATTAGTACTCTATGAAACCGAACAGACTTTGTTTACGACTGATTTGTGGCAGAAGCAGAGTAAGAGAAGGGGGAGGGTATTGGCTTGTTTCCATGACCTTTAGCTCGACATACTTTGACAGATATCGGGCTCTTCAAGTAGCTCAGACTTTTTTAAAATATTCGTGAGTGGGAAGAGTAAGACACACGACAAACTGGAGCTTTAAGATTGCATGATTAATTTCTAGAGACACTTGAGAAGCGGATGAATTTTGGCTTCAGCAAAAGAAAACTAAGAACTCGAAAATCGAGTTACGGCCAAATCAAATGCTATCAAGCATATTGACCTCAAAGCAATGGGGTTCAAGACAGCAGAAGGACTCTGTACCTGTGGAGATTGAAACTGATCTAGCTGCCTATCACATCAAGGAATTTGAATCATGTATTCGGAGTAGTCAGGATGTCTCTCCAAGTAATGAAGTCTTCACACAGGAAGCTTAAGTATGCAGAAAATGACCACAGGCCACATGAATCGAACTCTATTATGGCAGATTGAGGTAAAAGTTGAAAGACTTAATCAATTGAAAACTAGCAGAATACAGAAAACCTCTCAATGCAGAAAACTGGAAATTCTGAACCTTCTATTCAGTATTTGGCTTATGTTGAGGAGAATCCAGTTGAGCTTACAAATCAAGATGTCTCTTAAGTTGAAGCATTTGACAGTTGAACACTTTTGTAGTGAATTGGTCCCTTCTATCCAGAACCTCCCAGGCTCCACTCCATCATATCTACCTTGCTACACATACCTCTTCCTCTATTCGCTTCTTTGATTGGGAACTTACTGTTTTAAATAGAATTTTCGAACCATTGTTCAATTAAACATTCCCGGCTTTGAAAAATTCATCTTAGGTCTTTTCTAGGTATAAAATCCATATTCTAACACACTCTTGCTGCCATTTTCCTTCCGGCATGCATTTGCACTATCTTCTTTGATTATTAACTATTTTCGTGATTTTCTTGATTTTCAACAAGCATGAACAAACTTCATGATTCCAAACAATGGAATTCATTGAATCAATTCGTGCAAAAGTAATATGGACTTTGGTGGGGGGTCCTACATTCTTGATATTCTTCACTAATATTGATTTTAAAGATGATTGTTTGGTATTTAACTGATTTTGATTCCTCTTGGAGATATGCTTGAATTTGTTTTATATTTGTCATTGGGCTAACCTTGCTTCCCATAAAGGCGCTTTGGCTTGCTATCCAGGTACGCTCCTTCTCATCTTTTCTTTCGAGAATTCTATGGACACGTATGCTGTTGGTGACTACATCCATGCATGATGTGATTCTTGGGTGTTTAAATATATATTAGATTTGCCCGGATAAGACATATGTTGTGTGATAGATTTCTACACTAACTCTTATGTTTTATGATAGCGCTTGAGAAGTCGTTCAGGTACGCACTTTGATTCTCTCTTATGGTTTGTTTTCTTGTTAGGCATGCAATATTTGAAATCACCTAGCCTACTTAGGTATCCATAATTAACTGATTAATGGTCACACTTCCCTTAACTTTGTTAGTAGAGACCTTTATAGGGCTTAAAGGGGTGCTACCTCCTAGAGGTACCTTCCCAATAAGTAACCTGATCCCCGGACCAAGACTCGGGTTTTTTCAAAGACATGCCTTTTTTTTCAAAAATTATGGAGTCACATTTTAGGGTTTTTCTTTCTTGTTTTATTTCCCCTTTAAAATAAAAATAAAATAAGTGGCGACTCCAATTTTTTTCAAAAATTAATTTTTCACAAATAAAAAGCGAGTCTCGCCGATCGAGTGGGGACGCACGTGAAAAATGCGGGTCCACAAAGGTGTTTTTCGATAGACATTTAATTTTTTTTTTTCAAAAAATAGAAACACTTCATATAAAAAAAGTAGCGAAAAAAATTATCTTAATAAAAACTAGCTCTTCTTAAAATAATTATCCTAACCTTCTTAAAAATTCTTTTCAAAATTACAAAATTTGAGCAATTTACAATATTTTACTTTTTTAAATTTTAAAAAACACTTTTAAATACACAAGGTATCTACCCATTTTTATCTAAGAAATTTGATATTATATAAAAAAAAATAAGGAATATATCCAACGATGTCATAAAAAATTATATATAAAATTTTCTATTTTAAAAAAAATAAAAAATGCATCTAAACATGCACTAAAAATTTATTTTAACTTAAGAGTTTATACTCAGAGTACATTAATTTTAAAGTTATTCGATTAAATGGATCATTAAAAACTCTATTTTAAAATTTTAAATTTTTATCATTTTTTATTTTATTTTGATAAAAATATATTATTTCTTTCTTATAAAAATAATTTATTTTTTAAAAATATATATGTATATACTTAAAATATTAAAAAAAACATTCACATCAAATGTGAATTACTCTTCGAATAAAAATATCGAAAGTGTTAGATTCACAATTACAAGGAATACCTCCCCTCTTAACTAATTAATTCTTAATTTTACAGGACAAAATATTTAAAGATAAGGTTTTTACGTACTATAGCAAAGACACACCAAAGCCGGTCAATGGCGTGCAGAGATTGATTTCTTTCTTCTGTTTGTCTAGTTGAGTGTTAAGTGAAAAATGGACACGTCGGAAATCGTGTCGTTGTGAACGAGTTTCCTAGTTTTCTCCGTCCCCAAATACAGGATAGAATAATATCTGTACATAATCTTGACAGTGATTTGAGTTGCAGACTTGCAGTGGAGAAATGAAGCAGTCTGAATCAACTGTAAACAACTGTCTGGTTTTTGCTGTTAATGGAAAGAGGTTTGAGGTCTCCACCATCCACCCTTCCACTACCGTGCTTGAGTTCTTGCGTTCTCACAGTCCTTTCAAAGGTCCCAAGCTCAGCTGCGGTGAAGGTTTCTATCTTTCTTCTCCTCTGTACTCGCGTTTTTTTGTACTTTATTCAGTGTACATATATATGTTTGCTTTGGTCATATGCTTCTCTCTTTCTCTCTCCTTGTTGGTTTCCCAATTTGGGTTTTCTTTTTCTTTGATGGGTATACGGGTTTTTCTTCTCTGTGTGTTGACTTTCCTTTATCATCTTCTGCTTTTAATTTTGTTGTCCATGTTTTTGTATATATTTGTACACACATGCCTGTAATCGTATGAACCTCTGTTTCTCTGTACTCTTGGATGCCCAATCTGAGCTACTTTTTTCTTTGACGGATAAAGTTGGATATTCCTTTTTCCTTCATGTTGGGTTTTTCTCCATCATGTTCCCTTTAATGCTCCTTTTAAATTTTCTTTATTTTCTATATCACCCTGTCATATCACTCTGTCTTTCCTCTGGTTCTTGGATTCCCAATCCAGGTTTCCTTTTCTTCAATGATAGATGTATTTTCTTCTTCTGCGTGTCTAATTTTTGTTTCCTTGTTCTCTTTATTGCTTGTTGTCATTTGTATTGTCCTGTGATTCCATTTTTCTGTATTTTGTTGTCGGATTTTATTTTTTGGTTCCTACCTATATTTAAATCGATGGGGGTAATGGGGTCCATTGCTCTTGTAGTGCTGTAGGCTTTCCCTTTGTTTTTTGGGAGGATGAACGGCAAGAAACATAAGATTGAAAATTTGACTATTTGACTATTTGACTAATGGCTATGCTGATGATTATGCCGTTCAATTATTAAATAATTGTCCCATTATTCAATTAGTTCCTAATATAGTTTAGCCATTGAGGATTATGATTTTGTATAGCCTATCAAAATCTCAAAAAATAAGGTTGCTGATACATTGATATGTTTGCTAACTTCATTGTTTCAGGTGGTTGTGGTGCTTGTGTTGTTCTACTGTCCAAGTATAACCCTGTGCATGGCCAGGTGGATGATTGTACGGTGAGTTCATGTCTTACCCTGCTTTGTAGTGTAAATGGATGTTCAATTACAACAACTGAAGGCCTTGGGAACACGAAAGATGGGTTCCACCCAATTCATGAAAGGTTCTCTGGATTCCATGCTTCTCAGTGTGGCTTTTGTACTCCTGGAATGTGCATGTCACTCTTCTCGGCTCTTATCAATGCTGAGAAAACCCCCCGGCCAGAGCCCCCTCTGGGATTCTCCAAGCTGAAAGTTTCTGAAGCGGAAAGGGCTATTGCAGGAAATCTCTGCCGCTGTACTGGGTACCGGCCCATTGCTGATGCCTGTAAAAGTTTTGCAGCAGATGTTGATATGGAGGATTTGGGGTTTAATTCCTTTTGGAGAAAGGGAGATAGTAAAGAAGTGAAACTAAGCAGCTTACCCCTGTATAACCATAATGATGAGATCTGTACATTTCCTCAGTTCTTGAAAAATGAAACTAGGTCTACATTGCTTTTAGACTCTAGTAGATATTCCTGGTATAATCCTGTTACCATTGAGGAACTTCAAAGCTTATTGGGTTTTGTTGAGGATGGAAATGGGACTCGGGTTAAATTAGTTGTTGGTAACACTGGTATGGGTTATTACAAGGAAGTGGAAAGCTATGACAAATATATTGATCTAAGACATATCCCTGAATTCTCAATGATTAGAAGGGATAATACCGGGATAAGCATTGGAGCAACTATAACAATCTCTAAAGCTATTGAAGCTCTAAGGGAATACAACCAAAGTGGATTTTACTCAGAAGGAGACATGGTCTATAAAAAAATTGCTGACCATATGGAAAAAGTTGCTTCAGGGTTCATCCGGAACTCAGCTAGTTTAGGTGGAAATCTGGTGATGGCACAAAGGAATCATTTTGATACGCACAAAGCAAGAGATTAACCAGAAAACGCAGAGAAAAATAGAGGAATAAATGGTATTTCTGTATTAATGTCTGAAAATGGGATATCCAAGCTTTCGAGAGGCTTAGTTCTCTCCCAAATGGGCAAGCCCAATTCTATATCATTTTTTCCATCCCCTCCCCCCAAATCCCCCCTCACCTTTTATTCCCTTCACCCCTCTGGTCCTAACAGAAAATCTCAACCAAATACCCAACACCTCCTTTCTAACTGAATTTGCAATCATTCCTTCCACGTCAGCTACTGCTTGCAATTCCAGCATTATTCTTACGCCTAGTGTAGGTGAAGTGCACAGGTGGCCTAACATTACCTCCCCCCCAAACTTTCACCTTGTCCTCAAGGTGGAAATCAGGAAATTGTTGGTGAATCAAATGAAAATCTTCCCAAGTGGCTTCATATTCTGGCAAAGACTTCCATTTCAACAGCACTTCAACTTCACCCGGCTGGCCTTGAGCTTTCGGACGAACATCTAGCAATAAATCCGGCTCCACAACAAGTTCAAGTTCAGGAGTTAATTGTGGAGGTAAAACTGGTGAAGAAGAGGAGACTCCATGTGCAGGTCGCAACTGAGAGACATGGAAAACAGGATGGATTGCTGCTGTTGGGGGAAGCTCCAGCTTATAAGCCACCTTGCCAATACGCTGCAGAACCTTGAAAGGACCATAATATCGAGCAGCCAATTTTTCGAACTTTCGCTGCGCAAGAGAACGCTGCCGATATGGTTTCAGCTTCAAAAAAACTAAGTCACCATCCTGAAATTCTGCATGATGACGCTTGGTATCAGCTTGCAGCTTCATCCGCTGTTGCGCCCGTAACAAATGCATGCGCAAATCATCCAAGACAGCATCTCGATCATCCAAAAGCTGATCTACAGTAGACACCAATGCAGTGCCTCGTTCATAACGGATGAGAGGGGGTGGATCGCGACCATACAAAGCACGGAAAGGGGTACAACAAGTGGAGGAGTGAAATGAAGTATTGTACCAATATTCAGCCCAAGCCAACCATCGAGCCCAACTACGCGGCTTATCAGAAGCAAAACAGCGCAAATAAGTTTCTAGACATCGATTAACAACCTCCGTTTGGCCATCAGTTTGTGGATGATAGGCAGTGCTACGCTTAAGAGAAGTCCCTTGCAACTTAAACAACTCATTCCAGAAATTGCTCAAGAATACTCTATCCCGATCAGAAATAATGGATTGAGGAATGCCATGAAGCCTCACAATTTCACGAGTGAAAATGGTAGCGACCGAGACGGCTGTAAATGGGTGTCTTAAGCCGATAAAATGAGCATATTTACTAAGTCGATCCACCACTACCAAGATTGCATCCAAACCTTCTGAACGAGGTAGCCCTTCGATGAAATCAAGTGTGATCTCATCCCAAACCTGCGCCGGAAGAGGAATGGGCTGCAGGAACCCAGCAGGTGTGGTGGCCAAATACTTGTGCTGCTGACAAACCAAGCATTCCCGAACAAACTTGGCTATGTCCTTACGCATACCCACCCAATATAACTCAGCTACAAGGCGGTGATAAGTTTTTGTTTCCCCTGAATGGCCCCCAACTGGAGTGGTATGAAACTCTCCAATTAGAGTAGAAATGAGCTTAGATGTCCGTGGAATAACGAGACGATTCTTGTAAAACAATACCCCTTGTTCCACAGTAAACCCAACATGAGACTGAGTGCCCGAAGTGATGTTGTCCTTTAATTTCTTCAGAAAATCATCCTCTGCCAATTCTGTCCGCAAAGTGTCCCAATGCTGCCACTGAGGTACTACTAAGGTAGTACACTCTACTTGATCAGATACACGGGAGAGAGCATCTGCTACTCGATTGCTTGCCCCACTACGGTATTGTATATCGAAGTCATACCCCATGAGTTTAGTACCCACTTTTGGTATTCTTCCCCAACTATTCGCTGCTCCAAAAGGAACTTCAAACTCAGCTGATCTGTCCTCACAATGAACCGTCTTCCACGTAGATATGGCCGCCACCTCAAAACAGCAAATACAATGGCCATCAATTCCTTCTCATATATAGACTTAAGGCGAGCTCGAGAACCAAGAACTTGGCTATAATAAGCTACTGGCTGCTGGTCCTGGAGAAGAACAGCACCCAAACCAAATCCAGAAGCATCTGTCTCTATGATAAAGGGTTTGGTGAAATCGGGCAACGCTAAAACAGGGGCTGAGGTCATGGCTTGCTTAAGTGTTTCAAAGGCTGTAGCGGCTTCCGAATTCCACCCAAATTTATCCTTCTTTAATTGATCAGTCAATGGCAAAGCAATGCGGGCATACCCAGCCACAAACTTCCGATAATACCCTGTCAATCCCAAAAATCCCCTTAGAGCTTTCAAAGTGGTGGGGGTTGGCCAAGAGAGCATGGCCTGAATCTTGCTAGGATCTGCTGCTACCCCCTGTCCAGAAATGATATGGCCCAAGTAAGCCACCTCAGTTTTCCCGAATTCACACTTTTTTTGGTTGACGAAGAGGCGGTTAGCTTGCAGAATCTCTAGAGCTTGTTTTAGGTGCTGCTGGTGAGACTCTTCAGAAGGACTATAAATCAGGATGTCGTCGAAAAATACCAAGACAAACTTCCTAAGGTAGGGCCGGAAGACATCATTCATCAAGGATTGGAAAGTAGCAGGGGCATTCATGAGCCCAAAGGGCATGACGAGGAATTCGTAATGCCCATCGTGAGTCCGAAAAGCTGTTTTGTGAACATCTTGGCTACTAACTCTGATTTGATGATAACCCGACTTCAAGTCTAACTTAGAGAAAATTTTTGCACCGTGTAACTCATCTAGTAACTCATCTATTACTGGAATTGGATACTTATCTGGTACTGTTACCTTATTCAATGCCCTATAATCCACACAAAATCGCCAAGACCCATCCTTCTTCTTAACAAGCAGAACTGGACTTGAAAAGGGACTGTTACTGACTTGGATTATTCCAGCTGCAAGCATTTCCTTGATTAATCTTTCAATTTCGTCTTTTTGGGCATGAGGATAGCGATACGGACGAACACTAATCGGTTGGCTGTCGTCTTTGAGTACAATGGAATGTTCATGTCCTCTAATAGGGGGTAGTCCCATGGGCATGTCAAAAACTTCTGCATAATCTGCCAAAATCTGATGTAGAAATGGTGGCACATCGGACTTTTCTTCACCCAAGCCTTCTAACTGATTCAACTCCACTAAAATTCCAGTGCCCTCATGCTTGATGGTTCGCATCATAGCCTTTAGAGACACTAGTGTCTTCCCCAGTGAAGGATCCCCACGTAGAGTAACAGATTCATTACCCAGCCTAAACTTCATTACTTGAGTTTTCCAGTTGGTATGTGTCATACCCAAGGTCTCAAGCCATTTGATTCCCAAAATCACATCAGCACTTCCCAACCCTAGTGGTAAAAATTCTTCTACAACATCAATCCCCTGTAGATGAAGAGCTACCCCTCTGCATAATCCTCTCCCACGGACAGCAGTTCCGGTCCCCATAGTAACCCCATATTCCTCACTGTCATCAATAGGCAACTGTATTCTTTTAACCAAATCTAAAGATATAAAATTATGGGTTGCACCTGGATCGATCAAGACCACCACCTCCTGTTCACCCACCATTCCCTTTAATTTCATAGTTTTTGGGGTAGTTAATCCCACAATAGAGCTGAGCGAAACTTCCGCCACTTGATTAAGTTCAACTGCCTCCAAATCAGCCACTGCCTCTTCCGTAACGTCCATCTGACTCGATTCTTCTTCATCGGCGTCATGTATGAGAAGAACACTTAGTTCTTTCTTCTTGCAGCGATGCCCGGGTCCCCATTTTTCATCACACCGAAAGCACAATCCCTTCTCTCGTTTCTTTTGTAGCTCCGAATCAGAAAGTCTCCTCACTTCCCCGGCGATCTTGGCTTCCGAAGGATTTGCCCTAAAAATTGATCGGGAGGCTTCAGAGGGCACAATACTGCCCCGTGAAGTCCCTGTTCCTGCTCTTGTAACCCCACTAAAGGGTTTATGGGCTTTAGTGATCCATAATTTTTCCTCAATCCTTTGGGCCAAGTCCATGGCCCGGCCCAAATTGCTGGGTTCCAGAATCCTCACCTCCACTCTGATTTCTGGCTTCAGCCCATTAATGAAATTACCCAGAGCTACTTCATCAGAAATGTTCTCTAATGGCGCCGACAACTCGATGAATCTCCGGCGATAATCGTGTACACTTCCGTCTTGAACCAGGGCTAACCATTGCTCGTGAAGACTGCCGGCCTGGGTTGTTCGAAACTGCTTCAAGAGAAGCATCTTCATCTCTTCCCAAAGAACGATGGATCTTTTCCTATTTTCCCACTGATACCAAAGCAGTGCATCACCTTCAAAAGCCATAATTGCAGCCTCAAGTTTCTCTTCATTTGTTAGCCGATTAAATGCAAAATATCGCTCCGCCTTGAGAATCCATCCATCCGGATTCGTTCCGACAAACGGAGGCATTTCGAGCTTCCGAAATCGGGATTCATGGCGAAATCCGGCGGAACCAGGGCTGCCATCTGACCCCTGAACCTCCCCCATAAAAGGTCTGTCTGCCCTATTTCCCCCAGACGAAATTCCTCCAGCCCGTACAACGTCTTCTTGCAATTTGATGAATTGCTCGAATCTGTGATTCAGATTCTGCATCTCCTCCTTTAGCGTCCCCACTTCACGCCGAAATTCTCCTTGCACTGCTGCAATTACCTCCTCCATAGAATCCATACGCTGAGCCATGTTTTTACTAGCCATTTTCTCAAGTTCGTTACCGCTCTGATACCAATTTGATACGCACAAAGCAAGAGATTAACCAGAAAACGCAGAGAAAAATAGAGGAATAAATGGTATTTCTGTATTAATGTCTGAAAATGGGATATCCAAGCTTTCGAGAGGCTTAGTTCTCTCCCAAATGGGCAAGCCCAATTCTATATCATTTTTTCCATCCCCTCCCCCCAAATCTCCCCTCACCTTTTATTCCCTTCACCCCTCTGGTCCTAACAGAAAATCTCAACCAAATACCCAACACCTCCTTTCTAACTGAATTTGCAATCATTCCTTCCACGTCAGCTACTGCTTGCAATTCCAGCATTATTCTTACGCCTAGTGTAGGTGAAGTGCACAGGTGGCCTAACACATTTCCCCTCCGACATTGCTACAGTACTTCTTGCAGTAGGTTCAACTGTAAATATAATGAATAGTCTCAAAAGCGAAGAGCTTACATTGGAGGAGTTCTTAAGAAGGCCAGAGTTAGATTCGAAAAGTATACTTGTAGGCGTCAAAATCCCAGATTGGGATCGGATTATGGGCATTTCTTCAGGGACCAAGATGAAGTTACTGTTTGAAACTTATCGAGCTGCACCACGACCGTTAGGAAATGCATTGCCCTATTTAAATGCTGCTTTAATGGCTAAAGTTTCTCGCTGTACAACTTCTAATGGAATTATTGTAAGTAACTGCCGGTTTGCTTTTGGCGCTTATGGGACAAAACATCCAATAAGAGCTACAAAAGTTGAAGAATTTTTAACTGGAAAAGTGCTAAGTGTTGGTGTCCTTCGTGAAGCTGTTAAATTACTTAAAGGCATTGTGGTACCCGAAGATGGCACTTCAAGTCCAGCTTATAGGTCAAGCTTGGCTGTCAGTTTTCTTTTCGAGTTCTTTAGCCATTTGATTGTGGCCAATGCTGAATCTCCTGATGGTTGTGTGGATGGATATAGTACTTTGCTGTCTCCTGCAAAGCAGTTAGATCATGGTAAAATCTCAACCTTGCTATCTTCTGCAAAGCAAGAAGTGGAATTGAATAGACAGTATAGTCCAGTTGGTGAGCCAATTGCAAAGTCTGGGGCTGCCATCCAAGCTTCTGGTTCGTTACACTAACTTGGTTTTATATTATGAAAAACAAGAGTTGATTTTCTATTTAATTTTTATTTTACTCTTACAAGTACCATTCTGTTGTTGGTTTCATGGATATGGTAGGTGTCACATGCACAAATTTGCAACAAGGCTCTTTTTTTTCCTGTTTTCTGAAATGAGCGGCACCACCCCCACCCCCCAATCTCATACACCTCACTGTGTGTCTCTATTTAGGCAAAAGAAGAGCCCCACAACCCCCTACCACCATTTATACCCAGAGGCTACACTCTCATATTTAATTTGAATTCCAATTCATTTGAATGCAAGTTGGTAGGGGGTAGTTACAAAACCACCCAACTGACCAGACCGTCTTCCCTTGAGGTGCCTCTTTATGCCACACAATCACTCACAAGCCTTCTGATGCCTTCTCTTCCTAAAAGGTGCCAAGTAAACACCCATGAAACCAATCAAACCTACCCTCTGATGGAATCAGCCCTTATGCCATGTTCAGCCCACTAAGTTGCATGTTAGCCCACCCACATCAATGTGGTCCATGTGCGCAAGTCTGCCCACCCATGCATGCTAGCTCGTCAATGCATGTTCAGCCCATCTGATTGCATCTGTGTGCCTTAGCCCACCATGTGATGTCCATGCATCAGGTTTGTCTCCTTATGCCCTTGGAGCATTGGAGTTATTTCCCAAGTTGCATGTCAGCCCACATCAATGTGGTCCATGTGCGCAAGTCTGCCCACCCATGCATGCTAGCTCGTCAATGCATGTTCAGCCCATCTGTGCATCTGTGTGCCTTAGCCCACCATGTGATGTCCATGCATCAGGTTGTCTACTTATGCCCTTGGAACATTGGAGTTGTTGCCCATGTCTTAGGCGCCCATGGGACAGCCCCCTGCAAGGTCTTGCCTTACAGGCCACGAGTCAGCATGCCATACCCTGACTCTTGCCTCCCATCAACCATGCACCACCATGTCTGAGGCAGCCTTTTGTTGTTGCAGAAGCACCCTGCCATGCCCAATTCTCACTTCAATGCAACAATGCAGGGGTGGAGCCACCTTGTGCCTAGGAGGGGCAAATATCCCCCCTGAAATTTTGGAAAAAAAAAATGTAGCAGAAGGAATTGTGGTCATAGGTTGCACACCACCACATGTTATTGAGTCCATGTGTCGGTTCTAGCAAGGCCAACCTAAGTGTCTTGCCCATGTCTGAGGCTTTGCATCATACCCCCTTTGTGTGGCCAAGATTAAGCCACATTGCCTTAAATCATGCATCCACCCTTCTTAACAATCATTTTAGGCCATTCCCAAAGTGCCAATATAAGACACCAAGGGTCTTAAGGAGGCATCATGATTTTTCATTAATTCATGAAAATCCAAAAAGCCACAATTCCACTTGGAGACTCCCTTTTGAAGGTTCCTCTTCAAAGGAAAAATATAAGCATGTCAAAATTCAACACTTGAATTTTACCCGAGTTAGGTCATGCCACCTAGTGCATGTGTGCTAAGCCATGGGCTACAACTGCTACATCGCATGCAACACCCCACTACATTGCATGTGGTAGTGGCCTAAGTAGCGTGTGGTACTTGCTATGTTGCCTGTGGCACTTGCTATGTTGCATGTGGCACCTGTTATGTTGTGTGTGGCACTTGCTATGTCAAGTGTGATACCTGTTGTGTCAGTACCTACTATCTAGCTTGCGACACCTGTTGTGTCACGTGCTACTTGCCACCTCATCATGCCAGCTCATGTGTTGTACCACCAAGCTCGCGCATATGATGCATTGAACCTTGGTTTCGATTTGCCTCACTCTCCTAGGGTATTTATGGGTGCAAGGTGCCTACCCATGAGACCCTTGGCACTGTGTCACCTGAGTCAAGGGGCTAACAATAGGAGACATGAAACTAGTTAAAGATAATTGATTTTATTGATGGCCTAGAACTTTAGAGCAATTTAATTTTCAAATAGTAAAATATTTGGTTACATTCTTAAATTTAATTTTCTGTTCATTTCTATGATCAAGTTTATATCGGTTATATTATGGTGTGTGATGTTTCTTTTTTGAGGGAATTTATTGTCATCAAAACTTTATATTCAAAAAATCAATACTTTCTTCCCAGCCTTGTGAATGATCTTTCTTTGACTTTTTGTTTGTGCTTTTTGTCATGTTACAACCACACTGGATTCAATTTATCTCACTTACTCTATTTTATTCACCAATTACCACTCTGGCAGGGCATTTGTAGCTCAATAAGGCCATGTGTTACTATATAATCCATGATAATGACTACCTTTGGTCACATATATCTTTAGCACCATTAGGAGTATATAAAGTTCTAGGGAAAGGAAAGAAATAGGAAGGTATCTAAATTTTCTTGTTTGGTTTATTGTGGAAAAGTATGAATAAATATCAAGTATAATTAAAATTTTTACAGTTTCAAATTCTTCACACTTCATATAAAAGAGAAGAAGAAAAAAATGGGGGATAAACATAAATGAAAAATTTATCCAATTTAAACCCACCCGTTTTTTTTTCTTCATTTTTCTTTCCTTATATTTTCTTTTCTTCCTACCTACTCCCAAACTTTTCAAGTTTCAGAAGGAGCCTTGATTTTTCCTACTTTTTATGTTTGTTTTTCTCCCCACATTTCCTTTTAGACATGCTTATCCATTACCATAGGCTCCTGATATTTCCTTTTTCTAGACAACTGACATGAGTTAAACGATTTCGTAGGTGAGGCTGTTTATGTGGATGACATTCCCTCTCCAACAAATTGCCTACATGGGGCTTTCATTTATGGTACAAAGCCTTTGGCTCGAGTAAAGGGTATCAAACTTAACCCCAAATCAGTGGCAGCTGGAGTCAGTGCACTTATTTCTTTTAAAGATATCCCAGGGGAGAACATAGGCTGTAAAACTATGTTTGGTACTGAACCTTTATTTGCAGATGATTTTACCCGATGTGCTGGAGAGTATATTGCTTTTGTGGTAATTCGATGATTCTGTCTTTCTCGTCCACCAATATATATATGCATATTTTGCTTTCTGTTGGGTTTATTATAAATTTTCTTTTAATGGGTGTAGCATACAAACACATTTGGTTAGTTTATGAACTGAAATGCCCAATTCAGTCACTGGTCATATATGTGTATAGGTTGCAGACACACAGAAACATGCAAATATGGCCGCAAACCTTGCAGTGGTTGATTATGACATGAAAAATCTGGAACCACCCATTTTATCGGTAGAAGAGGCTGTTAGGAGATCCAGCCTTTTTGAGGTTCCTTCCATCATTAGCCCAAAACAGGTTGGTGATTTCTCTAGAGGAATGGCTGCAGCTGATCACAAGATTCTTTCTGCTGAGGTACTTCTCATTTACTTGTTATACAATTTTTTTCTATTCCTATTAATGTTTTTCTTTCTTGTTTTGGTTTTATGATAAATACTTTCTGAATTGTCACATCCAGATCAGACTTGGATCACAGTATTATTTCTACATGGAGACACAAACTGCCCTTGCAGTTCCGGATGAAGACAACTGCATTGTGGTTTACAGTTCAATACAATGCCCTGAATATGCACATACTACGATTTCGAGATGTCTTGGTATTCCTGAACACAATGTACGTGTGATCACAAGAAGGGTTGGAGGTGGTTTTGGTGGAAAGGCCATGAAAGCAATTGCTGTGAGTACATAATTGATGGTTACTTTGTGTGTTTGTGTCCATATGGCCATAAGAGTACGGCCATTTAAAGGAAAATACGAGGAAAACACACACACACAAATGCACACATAGTTCTTCCTTTATCTGACTCTGTTTCCTCTGATGGCCTATCTTTTGTACTGTTCCTTTCCCTTAACAATGGCTTCTAAGTGAAAGCACTCAATCTATGACACCTCAGGTAGCTACAGCATGTGCACTTGCAGCATACAAATTAGAATGCCCTGTCCGGATATATATGAATCGCAAAACTGACATGAAAATAGCAGGAGGAAGACATCCAATGAAAGTAACCTACAGTGTAGGGTTCAAATCGAATGGAAAGATTACTGCCTTACACGTTGATATATTAATCAACGCAGGAATAGGTGTAGATATAAGCCCAGCTATGCCTATGCTCATGGTTGGTGCCCTTAAAAAATATGATTGGGGTGCTTTTTCTTTTGATATAAAGGTATGCAAAACAAACCATTTGTCTAAATCAGCAATGCGTAGTCCTGGGGAGGTACAAGCTACATTTATATCTGAAGCTGTAATTGAACATGTTGCATCTACTCTTTCCATGGATGTGGACTCTGTGAGAAGCAGAAACCTCCACACTTTCAACAGCCTCAATTTTTTCTTTGAGGGCTGTGCTGGTGAACATGTGGAGTACACTTTACCTTTAATCTGGGATAAGTTGGCTACATCTTCAAGCTTTAAAGAAAGGACTGATATGATAAAGCAGTTTAATATGTGCAATAAATGGCAGAAAAGGGGTATTTCTCGAGTACCAATTGTGTATGAAGTTTCATTACAATCAACTCCAGGGAAAGTAAGCATTCTTAGCGATGGATCTGTTGCTGTGGAAGTTGGAGGGATTGAGTTGGGGCAGGGGCTGTGGACAAAGGTGAAACAGATGACTGCATTTGCTCTCAGTTCAATTGGATGTGATGGAATGGGAGACTTCTTGGAGAAAGTAAGGGTCATACAATCAGATACCTTAAGTTTAATACAGGGGGGATTGACTTCTGGAAGCACTACATCAGAGTGCAGCTGTGAAGCTATTAGACTCTGCTGCAATATGTTGGTTGAAAGACTGACTCCTATCAAGGAGAGATTGCAGGAGCAAATGGGTTCTGTTGAATGGGGCACATTGATTCTTCAGGTAATTATGTGCACATTTGGTATATTTTACATTTTTTTTCTTTTGCTGCCTTTGTTGGAATTATAGGGTTGAAAGAGAAGTATAAATAATTAAATAAAGGAACATACAATTGGGTAGAATTAAAAATTTACTATCTCCTATCACTCTTGTTAAAATATCACGTCTCTTATTTATGGATAATAAAATCAAAAACTTTCAATCATAAAATATAAAAACTTTCTAGGACTTAACTACTGAAGTATAGAAAATAAAGCAGCACTCAAAATAATTTTTTTTTCTTTAACTTGACTAAATCTAATTCTAATCTTTAGAAACTTTTTAAATAAAGTTTAACTTTCTAACATACCCCCTTATAAATTTGATTTGTAACTCCAAGTAGCATCCTTAACTATCTAAAATCTTTAAACTTAAGAGCTTAGTAAAAATATCTGCAATTTGATCTTGAGATTTTGCAAATTGTAATTGTACTTCCTTCTTCATAATGCACTTTGTAATAAATGATTTCTTATATCAATGTACTTGCTTCAATCATGAAAAACAAGATTTTTTTATGATGCAATTGTTGATTTCGTATTCACATAGTGTATACCTTATTGTTGCATGTAACCCTTAGTCATGAACCTTGCTTTGCATATCTCTATTTCTCCTTTCACATCCTTCTTTGCCTTATATGTCCGTCTTGCTCTGATTACCTCTTTTCTTTTTGGAAGAGATTCTAGTTCTCATATGTCATTCTTCCTTATTACTTTTATTTCCTCATTCATAACATCTTTGTATCATTAATTTGTTTTGAATTGCTCTTTCAAAACTTTTAGGTTCATGTACGGGAATAGAAAATCGAAGTGATCTAACCCTCTTTTGTTTTCTCTACAAATTAGAAGCTTAAGGATGAGTCACCAAAATAATAATGGTCTAATTCCATAAAAGGCCTCCTATGATACTATTGGGAGAAACCTTTTTCTGGATGTGAACCACCAATTCATATGATATTTATTCTTTTAGAATTAATTCTTCTTGTATTCATGTTGGTCATCATTTTTTGGGTATTGAAAGAGCATTATGTAGGGATTCAGAAACAATAAAAATCAAACCATCAGTATTAGTATCTCCAAAGAAAAAAAAAACATTACTTCAGAAACAATGACTACTCAAAACTATGACTCCTATAGTTAAAAGTACTGAAGAATGTGACAACATTGATCATACTAAACTGGGGTTGAGTTGACTCCATGATTATACAAATTCTGAGTGGTACTTAAGGCAGAGACCTTATGGCAAAGTATTCTTTTTGATATTTTTCTCATTAAAAGAGTTCTTAAACTAGATTTATGGGAAAACAATATGTAACAGAACTTCATGTGTTGAAATCCAAATTAAATATCAAAGACATTTGCCATCTTTTCCAAAGAGGTTTTTTTTTCATTTTACTTTCTTCAGACTTGCTCAAAGTTAGATGTTGAATATCTCTTACCATTTAGCAATTTACTTCATCAAAATGCAGGCACAAAGTCAAGCTGTGAACTTATCAGCAAGTTCTTACTATGTCCCTGACTTTTCTTCCTTTCAATACCTAAACTATGGTGCAGCTGTGAGTGAGGCAAGTTTTTCAAGATCCCCTTAATTCCTCTCTATAGAGTTTTTATTGAAATTAAGTTAGTATTCTTCAGGTAAACTAGGAGGAGACTAGGCTTTCATGCTTAACCATGCTTCAATTTTTACTATAATAATGAAACTTTGGGTGTTACAGGTGGAGGTAAATCTTCTCACTGGACAAACCACAATTTTGCAATCTGATATTATATATGACTGTGGTCAGAGTCTCAACCCTGCTGTGGATTTAGGACAGGTTAGCCCAACTACAATGTTAAACTATTTCATCTCCTTCTCTGCTTTTCTATCCCTAAGCTTTGGCATTCAACCTCTTCTCTGATTTTATTCTCCACATCCACATATTAATGCAATGGAACTTTTTCATTGATAATACTATAGGATGTTTATAACTGTTCAATGTTTCCTTATCCTTAAAACTTGTGCTTATTTGATCCATATGCCTCTAATATTCTTTCTGAGTTGCTTTACAGATAGAAGGAGCTTTTGTTCAAGGAATTGGGTTTTTTATGCTCGAGGAGTACACAACTAATTCAGATGGACTGGTGGTCACCGAAGGCACATGGACTTACAAGATCCCAACAATCGACACAATACCCAGGCAGTTCAATGTTGAGGTACTGAACAGCGGACATCATAAAAATCGTGTTCTTTCTTCTAAAGGTATTTCTCTTCAACTCTTCATTGAAAATGCATCCTAGTTGTGGAGAAGAAACTGGATAATTTGTTTTCTAATTTTACATGGTTGCTAAGAAAATGTTACAAAATTTGTATCGAATACATAAAGCAATAGACTTGCTTGCAATAATGCATAATTAACACTTGTTTCTATGAGATGTTGTTACGAATTTATTAATTTGTGACCAAAATAGATGTTTCATTATTAAGATTAATTCATTAATTTTAAGAATTTTCAGAAAGAGTAAAAATTTTCTTAATAACATAATTTATAGTAAATAAATTTATCATCCAAATTGCATAAAGTATAAGTAATTTAATTCATTTTCAAAAATGAATTTGGTTGATTACCGTATGATAGGAAAAAGAAAATGGAAGAATCTGAGGAATGCACTGGTATGATTGCCTGAAGAGTTCTATAGGAAAATGTCAATTTCTAAATTTGATTCCGATTCTAATTTTATAATAATTTCTTCTAAAAGATAATCTTGTAAAACAAAATTCTCGTTACCATATTTCTTTATGCAAGTAGGTTTCCCTGTAGAATAAGGAAACATTCAAGGAAGAGCTTATATGAGAAGCTCTCTTGTTGGAAAACGAGAAAGGGTAGAGCAAAGGTGTGGGTGAGAAGTTAGAGGTAAGAGGGTGTTGGAGAGAATAATTTAGATCAAGCACACCTGTCGGGAAATGCTAAATTGTCTTTGAATCTTTGAGAATCTAGAAGAGTTTGCTTTTTCTTTTTCTTGGTTTATCTATAGAAATGGAGTAATTTGCAGTATTCATTAGAAGAAACTCTTCTTGAGATCAATGGAATGATATTCATAGCATGTGAGGCAAGGCTAGACACCTTTCCTTTTCATTATGGTTAGTGTTTCTTTCATGTTAATGCCCATATTGGTGAACCTCTATCTAACTCTAGCCATTAAACAAAGATCTTCAGTCCACTTCAATTTACCCAATGTTATGAGGGCAAGATCTACAATTAAGGGGATTAAGACTGGTATTGGATCCCCACAGCAATTATTCCAAGCTGTTTCAACATCAAGATACCATGTCAAGGCTAGGTAAATTTAGGGGTTTATACCCTTGCGGAAGGCAGCCAACTACATAAGAAGTGTTGTTGATACGGTTTTAAACCAAAGAGGTGAATAGTTAGTAACTCGTTACAATAGCATGAGACATACCAGTAGTAGTAACAGCTTAGTACCGGCTAACCATCTGCAAAAACTTGCTTTATTTGCTAATAGTGCAATTGACTATGTAATTCATTTTGAATCAAATTCACTAGTAAACCTCCTTTGTAATAATTCCAACACACTGCTTTATGTAGATCAATGAATCATAATCAGCAAGGTAAATATGTTTTGTGCAGCTTCTGGTGAACCACCGTTACTTCTAGCTGTTTCAGTTCATTGTGCTACAAGGGCAGCTATTAGAGAAGCCCGGCAACAGCTTCTTTCCTGGACTGGGCTAACCAAGTGTGATTCAGCATTCCAGTTGGAGGTCCCGGCAACAATGCCTGTTGTGAAGGAGCTCTGTGGACTGGAGAATGTGGAGAGTTACTTGCAAAGCTTGCTCTCTTAATGCTGGAAACCATTTCATGCCTTTGATTGAATCCATCTGTTTCTAGTTTATAATAGTATGTATATGATGGTAGAAGTTGTGGTTGTATATATGCATTGGTCTAAAGAATGCTCCTAGCTCACAGTCACGGATGATCATATAAATAAATTAAACCCTTTGAAGAAATGCACTCAAAGAACAAAGTAAAAGCCCTTTTCTCTAAAGAGATGAATGATTTTCGACAGTTGTAAACATTTATATGTTCAAGAACTCTCGACTACATGTTAGAGAATTAAAGGTCATTGTTGGAGGTAGAACATCAACCACTTTAGCAACCAATCTACTAGTGCCTAAACCAGTTAAAGTTCCGCACAATTGATAGTGCTACTGTTACTACACAACACGTTCCACAATTTATATTATCATTTTATTTTTAATTATTTTTCCTATTTATCTCATTAATCATATTTTAAAAAATTACCATGTTTTAATTTTTTTTTTATATTTATCCTTCTAATTTTATTTAATTTTAAATGTTTTTATTTTAAAATATTAAAAATATAAATTTATTCAAAATTTGCTAAAATAAAAAAATAATGAGTTCTTATATTTTATAAATTAAAATTAAAATTAATTTGATAAAATAAATTATTAGTATAACTTTTAATACTTTTAATTATTTAAATAAATTAATGTTAATAGCAAAAAATTATCACCACAAATTTGTAACAAAATTTTAGAAATGAAAACTCAAATAAAATATTTTATATAAATCAATTATATTTTTTCATTTAAAATCTAATAAAACATGTTTTAATAAAAATAGTTTTTAATTTTTAAAATAAATTAATACAAATATATTAAAGGAATTTAAATTAATATTTTCTTAAAAAGTTTGATAAACATTATATTTTATCATACCTATATTAATTACCATTACAAAATAATTATTTTTGCTTATTTTATAATTTTTTTAAGTATTTTCATAAATTTTTAATAATTTTCATGTTATTGATATTTTCAATATATCTATAAAATCCAAGTATTGATATATTTGTATTTACTAATATTTCAAATCTTGTCCTTACAATTTTTTATGTTAATAAAAAAAAGTAAACGAAAAATAAGTTTTGTTCTAAAAATATTTAAAAGAAAATTCAAAATAATTAAAATCTCAATAGAATTTTTTTTTTTTTTTTTATCATTTTGATAAATTTTATATCAAAAGCTTAATGTTTTTAAAATAATGTTGTAATTTTCATAATAAAATTTAAATTTGTTTAAATAAATAATGTAAATGAGTGATAAAACTTTTTATTCAATAATTTTCTATAATATAACAAGTTTTATTATTAATTCACTATTATTTAATTAAATATAAAAGTTTAAAAGATTTAAATATCTTAATATTTATCACTTGTCTATTATGGAAAAATAAAATCAAGAAATCTTTCAAACAAAGCATGTCTGACTTATTTATGTCTTCTTTACAAGCTTCACGGATGAAGATGTATTGTTCTCAGGAAAATTTACGTTAGCTTTAGGTGGTGTTGGGGTTAGGGTTCAAACTTCATCAAACGAAAAGGTGTTTTCCTCTTTCTTTCTCTGTTATCGTCTTTACATTAAGGTATTGAACCAAACTTGGGACCTCTTGTTCCCTAGTTTCTCTTCCATTTTTGAAGGATGAGCAAAGTAGGATACTCAAATGCCAAGAACCAATTAAATGCTTAAATTCCTCCTCATTTGCACCTTGTGGGTTGGTTGCACGACCTGTCAAAAAGCACCAGAACAATCGGGTGTTGTCTATGGAAACCGTTTTAGCAAGTTATAGATGGAAGGTGGGCTACTTGGCATGGCATCTAGGTATCTCGCTCCTTAAGCGTCAAATTTCCCACAGTGGAAGATCCCATGAAGACTTGGAGCGTGTCATGAAAAGGGAAGTCTTTTTTGTAATGTTATTTTTATATTTTTAACTCGGTTGTTTAAGTTGTGTCATTGCGTTAATTGCTTGGAATTATTTAGAAAACTTTAGATCTTCCACTTCCCTTTGTCTTTCTCTAACTCTGTTTAAAACACGACAATGGTGTAACCCATTAGCTTAGGCTTCTCCCTGCACTTCCCGTTGCCATGATACCAACATAATTACACTTCAACTTAACTATTAGACTAACAAGTATATTTCGCCATTACCTATAATGATTTAGATTGAAATTTAAATACTCCATGTCATGACCAACCTTCTTTCACTCGTACCTAGTTAGTTACCTAATTTCAATGAATTTTCCTAACACTTCAATGGTATTTATTTTTTGGTTGAATGAAAAAAGTCAAAATATTTTACTTTGATATCAACGAATACAATTAAATTAAACTTATGATAATAAGTTCAATTTAATTATATTAATTGATATCAATAGGTTATTTTTATCTTAATAAAAAATCAACCAAAAAACAAATACCACCTTTGAACAACCTCTTTTATTTACTCTTCCTAATATTCCTTCTCATGGACAACATTATTTTATGGGCACTTGGATTTATAAATAAAATAAAATCATATCATGATAAACTTGTTATACATATTTAGAAAACTGTAAGTCTATTACTTTCACCACTCAACAACATAGCTTCTTAAATAAATAAATAAATTTTGATAAGAAGGACATAGGATTTGTTGATGGAAGTGCTACTCTAAGTAATAGAAAAACAGTTTTTGTTAAACCCGAATGGTGCATATAAAAATATTTAGCATATGAATATCTCCCTCAATGATCTTTAAATTGTTGATTGGTTAAAATAAAATTGTGTCATTGATCTTCATTCAACTTTAACCCATTATCTCTACTTGTACTCTCATCTTGCCTTGCCTCTAAGATATCCCAAAGAGGATCCAAGACCATCATTATTCATAAAAGGTAGTAAAAATAAAAAAACTAATGAAAAATATGAGAAAATCAAGCATATGAAAGATAAGATACAATTAACTAATTTGAGATTGTATTTAATGCTATAATCAAGCTTAAAGATATTATTTTTGCCCTCATTACCATGCAATTTATAGCATCAATCAGCATCAAACATTATTTTATTCAAAACCTGGTAGAAGACAATGTAATATCAACAATGTATGTTCCTATAAATTGTTAACATTTTTACTAAACCTTTGGACATTTCTAGGTTTAAGTAACTTAGGAGTACCATTGGTTTGTGTACTTTCAATTTATTGCCATTAGAACTTTTCTAAGACATCATGAATATCCTTGAGTCCTAAGTGTCTTCCCAATTTCCAAAGTGTTACTATGGTGATTTTTTTTTCTTTTTTTCTTTTTTTTTTGTTCCTATTATTTGTTTTTTTAATCATAATTGATAGTTCGAGTAAGTGATTTGCTTGTTATTTTATAAGAGTTAGATGATTCATTACAATCTCGAAAGCTCTAAGATGTGATCATTTACATGGGTTGATTGATGAGCATGATATTAAGTCTCTTACTATTTTGATTTGCTTGGATAAACCGCAAAAGATTAATAACATGTCTTTTAAGTGAATAAAAGTTTGAAGAAGAAACTTGTGGTTTCATTAAAGGTATGTAATGATTTTAAAGTCCAAATGCAATCTTATGTTTATGATAGCTTTACTATCCACTATTATGCCTTGTAAAGAAGGTTGAGAAAGATTAAGAAAAGGAACTACACTAAAAAAAAGGAAAAGAAAAAGTGACGTTAGAAGAAAAAAAGTCTTTCATAAGAAACTGATGACAATTGACTTGGTTGTGATATTTGGGAACGCCAAAAAGCCTACTTAGCTAAAAAATGTATTGCCTAAAATTATATTTCCCAACTCATCTATTAAAAATTCTCTAGAAAAATAGGGGGCAGATGTAAGGGTAAGATAATCTACTAACATGTCGAATAATCTAGGATGACACATTAATTTGAGATGCCCACTTGCCATTTTAATAAGTCATCCCCTCCTATCATAGCATAGTGAATATGAGTTGATCACCTTCATCATTACATTAATGAGACTTTCCCACTACAAACTGTAGTACACCTCCACCTAAGCGATAGCAAATGTCATCCTAATAGAAGAAAGACCCATGATCAAAACCATCACCAATTGTCAACCTCTCATTAATTAGTAACAAACAAATTGAATTAATTAATGGTTAATGAATATCTCCAAGGTTTAACAAATGCCACTTTAATAATCTAATGGCTTTGCCATTACTCTCCCTCTTGTAATACATGCTCCTAAAAGGGTAAATATTTTTCATTAAAAACCAATTAAAAGAAAGGAGAAAGTGCCAAAGTGAGGTAAGTGAAGGATCATTCTTTTATATGTAAGTTCTTTAAGTTTAGAATCATAGTTAAGTTGATTATGGAGATGGCTCTTGTAGAATAATGGAAAAGACCAACAAAATGGTGACAAATGTAGAAAAAAGACAAAACAAATGGTAAAATCACTAATGGTACTAAATTCTTACTTTATTCAACATAAAATTGAATTTTAGGATATGATTTCAAAACAAAAAGAAAAATTAAAAAATTGCTTTTTTTCTTTTACTTTCATATATTAAATTTGAAATAATGCGAAAAAAAAACACTATTATAGTTACCGTAATGAATTAAGGTAGTATTTGAATAAACTTTCTATTTTTTATTTTTTAAAATAGAAACTCCTACATAAAATATAAGCACTCTTATTCAAAAATGAAATTTTAATTTTTGTTCTCAATAAATCTTTTCCAAGTTTTAAAAATTTGAGGAGATGATTTTATTTTATTTTTTAAAATTTAAAAAATGTTTTTAAGTACACAAGGTATCAAAATAATTTTATTTAAGAATTCTTATACTCAACTGCCAATGAGGGTTAGTGGCAAGCAGAGATTGACTCCTTATCCCAAAGTGTCTCTTTGAGAGTGTGAGGCAGAAATGGACAAGTGGGAAATGATTGTCCATTTCGTTAAATTTATTATTTTGTTGAAGATCTTCGGCTTCACTGAGAAGAAGGCGTCTAAGAAATTTTTGTAAAAATATTTATTAAAATTAACACTTTTAAAACTGTTTCTAAATCTAAGGGCATTTTTTTATAGAATACTTTTTTCTTTTAAATTTTTTTTTTGAATTATCTTTTTTTTTTTTAAATCTGAAGAATGAAATATTTAATTTAATAATGTATTTATAAACAAGGTAACCAATTAAATTATGTAATAATTTCTATAAAAAATATAAATCTTTTAAAGATTTACATTAAAAATGTAATGATTTTTAAAAATTAATATAAATATTTAGGTATTAAAATATTTTTACTATAAATTTTTAAAATTTTAAGTAGTTTTTTTGAAGATATAAGATAAATTTAAATTTTTGTATAAGATTTTTTATATTTTTATATAAAATTTTTATTAATAAAAATAAAAAATAGAAAACCTTCCTTCCACAAAACCTTTTTAAGCTCAAAGTATTCCACTTAAGCAAAGTATCGGATCATTGCATAAGACCTTCTAAAACCCTTATAAAAAAAGAATTGTTTATTTTTAAAAATAATTTTTAGAGTTAATTTCACACATCAAGTTTTAACTAAATATAGGTAATTACTAAACCATTAGGCTATATTTACTGTTTCATATAACAAACAAAAGAAATATATTTTTTGCTAAAAAAATTATAATATTAAATAAAAATAATAAAATTTTTTTAAAACTATAAAATTAATTAAATAATTAATTTCTTTTTCATTTTCAATTTATTTACATTTAAATATTATAAATATTTTATTTAATAAAATTTAAAATATTAATATATTTATAGTTATGCATACGACACAAATTAAATATTATTGATTTTTAATTTATTTTTATATATTTTAAAATTTAATAATATATATATGGTGTCATCGATTTAATTATAATTCAACCGCTAGTCTAAACAATAAACCAATAACTTTTTAAGTTAAATACTTGATTTGGTTATAAAAACATTGATAATTATTGATAATTTGAAGTATTATCAAATATTCAGATTTTTTTATTTGTTATTTACATTTATATTTTTTAAGTATTTAATAAAATTTTAAACTTATTATGATGGTTAGTTGTATTTATCAAATCCTAAAACAACTTAAATTTAAATGAAAGGGGAAAGGAGAAAATTAAGAAAAGAAGGAGAAAAATGAGATTGGGTTTTTGGAAGGAGTGGTATTTGGAGGTTGAAGACTCATTTACATGTTAAAAGGAAAAAAAGTGAACATGGCGAGATTGAATATTTAAAGAGTAGTTTTTTACTGGCTAAATTTTTATTTTTTATTTCAGAAGAAATACACCGAAACATCATTATTCAGATACCAAAGAAGGTGAGTGGCGTAAGGAGATACTCATTTCTGTGCTAGTCTTTGTCTGTGAGTTGCTGTTGATATGAAGGAAGCAGTGAGTTGAGTTGCAGACTTGCAGTGGAGAAATGGAGCAGTCTGAATCAACTGTAAACAACAGTCTGGTTTTTGCTGTTAATGGGAAAAGGTTTGAGGTCTCCACCATCCACCCTTCCACTACTTTGCTTGAATTCTTGCGTTCTCACACTCCTTTCAAAGGTGCCAAGCTCAGCTGCGGTGAAGGTCTCTCTCTTTCGTTCACCTCTGCACTCTTGCTTGTTTTTGCTTCACTGTACATGCATATATTGCTTTGGTCATATGCTTCTCTCTTTTCCCAATTTGGGTTTTTCTTTTTCTTTGATGGGTATAGGGGTTTTTCTTTGTGTTGAATTTCCTTTATCATCTTCTCTTTATTGCTTGCTTTAAAGCTTTATTGCTCGTTTTTAATTGTGTTGTTTATTTTCTATATATACACACATGAGCTGCAGTCATATCACTCTCTCTTTCTTAATAGTTCTTCGATTCCCAATCTAGGTTTCTTTTTCTCAATGATAGATGTATTTTCTTCTTCTGCATGTGTAATATTCTTTATCTGGTTCTCTCTATTGCTTGATTTTGATTGTATTGCCTGCGATTTATTTTTTCTGTATTTGGTTGTAGGATTTGATTTTATGATTCCTTGCTATATTTAGGTTTGATTCCTTGCTATATTTAGGTTTGATTCCTTGCTATAAGAAAATTTCATTTTCTTATGCTCACTACTGGTTATGCTGATGATTATGTGGTTCAAGTATTACAGATTTGAATAGTCCCATTATTCAATTGTTTCCTAAAATTTTTTACACATTCAAGATTATGATTCTGTATAGCCCATCAAAACCCTAAAAAAAAAAGGTTGCTGATATCTTGATATGTTTTCTAACTTCATTGTTTCAGGTGGTTGTGGTGCTTGCGTTGTACTACTTTCCAAGTATAACCCTGTGCTTGACCAGTTGGATGATTTTACAGTGAGTTCATGTCTTACCCTGCTTTGTAGTATAAATGGATGTTCAATTACAACAACTGAAGGCCTTGGGAACACGAAAGATGGGTTCCACCCAATTCATGAAAGGTTCTCTGGATTCCATGCTTCTCAGTGTGGCTTTTGTACTCCTGGAATGTGCATGTCACTCTTCTCTGCTCTTGTCAATGCTGAGAAAACCCTCAGGCCAGAGCCCCCACTGGGATTCTCCAAATTGAAAGTTTCTGAAGCTGAAACGGCTATTGCAGGAAATCTCTGCCGCTGTACTGGGTATCGCCCCATTGCTGATGCCTGTAAAAGTTTTGCAGCAGATGTTGATATGGAGGATTTGGGGTTTAATTCCTTTTGGAGAAAGGGTGATAGTAAAGAAGTGAAACTAAGCAGCTTACTCTTGTATAACCATAGTGATGAGATTTGTACATTTCCTCAGTTCTTGAAAACTGAAACTAGGTCTACATTGCTTTTAGACTCTAGTAGATATTCCTGGTATAATCCTGTTACCATTGAGGAACTTCGAAGCTTATTGGGTTTTGTTGAGGATGGAAATGGGACTCGGGTTAAAGTAGTTGTTGTATGGGTTATTACAAGGAAGTGGAAAGCTATGACAAATATATCGATCTAAGATACATCCCTGAACTGTCAGTGATTAGAAGGGATAATACTGGGATAAGCATTGGAGCAGCTGTAACCATCTCTAAAGCTATTGAAGCTCTAAAGGAATGCAACCAAGGTGGATTTCACACACATGGTCTATAAAAAAATTGCTGACCATATGAAAAAAGTTGCTTCAGGGTTCATCCGGAACTCAGCTAGTTTAGGTGGAAATCTGGTGATGGCACAAAGGAATCATTTCCCCTCTGACATTGCTACAGTACTGCTTGCAGTAGGTTCAACTGTAAATATAATTACTGGTCTCAAAAGTGAAGAGCTTACATTGGAGGGGTTCTTGAGAAGGCCAGAGTTAGACTCAAAAAGTATACTCATAAGTATCAAAATCCCAGATTGGGATAGGATCATGGGCATTTCTTCAGGGACTAAGATGAATTTACTGTTTGAAACGTATCGAGCTGCACCACGACCCTTAGGAAATGCATTGCCCTATTTAAATGCTGCTTTAATGGCTAAAGTTTCTCGCTGTACAACTTCTAATGGAATTATTGTAAGTAACTGCCGGTTTGCTTTTGATGCTTATGGGACAAAACATCCAACGAGAGCTACAAAAGTTGAAGAATTTTTAACTGGAAAAGTGCTAAGTGTTGGTGTCTTTTGTGAAGCTGTTAAATTACTTAAAGGCATTGTGGTACCCGATGATGGCACTTCAAGTCCAGCTTATAGGTCAAGCTTGGCTGTCAGTTTTCTTTTCAAGTTCTTTAGCCATTTGCTTGAGGCTAATGCTGAATCCCCTGATGGTTGTATGAATGGATGTAGTACTTTGCTGTCTCCTGCAAAGCAGTTAGATCATGGTAAAATCCCAACCTTGCTATCTTCTGCAAAGCAGGGAGTGGAATTGAATAGACAGTATCATCCAGTTGGTGAGCCAATTGCAAAGTCTGGAGCTGCGATCCAAGCTTCTGGTTTGTTATATGTAACTTGGTTTCATATTATGACATTCATAAGTTAATTTTCTATTTAATTTTTATTTTACTTTTACAATTACCTTTCTGCTGGTGGTTGGCATGGCAGGAGACATGAAACTAGTTAAAGATAATTGATTTTATTGATGGCCTAGAAGTATGGAGCAATTTAATTTCTAGTTGTAAATGTTTGGCTATATGCTTAAGTTTATTTTTCTGTTCATTTTTATGATCAAGATCATATTGGTGATATTATGGTCTCTGATGCTTCTTTTGAGGGAATTTACTTGTAATCTGAGCTTTATATTCATAAAATTGATGCTTTCTTTCCTGCCTTGTGGATGACCTTTCTTTGACTTTCTGTTTGTGCTTTTTGTCATGGTACAATTCACTGATTACCACTCTGCCAGGACATTTATGGCTGGAAAAGGCCATGTGTTATTTTATAATCCATGATAATGATTAGTGTTGGTCACAAATTCCTATTGGCACCATTTGGGTTATAGAACATATGAAGGAATATCAAATAGCATGAAAAATTATGAAGAATTTATACATTTTAAAATTCACCATTCTTTATATAGAAGAGGAAAGAAGAAAAATAAATTCTGATAAACATGTAGGAAAAATTTATTAAATTCAAATTTATTATTTATTTTCCTTCATTTTTTCTTGCCTTCCATTTCCCCTTCTATTTTCTTCCCTTCCTACTATCTCCCGAACTTTTCAAGATCCAAAAAGAGCCTTTATTTTTACTACTTTTCTTTTTTTGTTTTTCCCCAAATTTCCTTTTAGAGATATCTATCCACTACTGCAGGCTTCTGATGATAAACCTACTAGTTTTTTTCTGCTTTTAGACAACTTACATGAGTTAACCAATAATGTAGGTGAGGCTGTTTATGTGGACGATATTCCCTCTCCAACTAATTGCCTTCATGGGGCTTTCATTTATAGTACGAAGCCTTTCGCTCAAGTAAAGGGTATCAAACTTAGGCCTAAATCAGTGGGGGATGGAGTCAGTGCACTTATTTCTTTTAAAGATATCCCAGGGGAGAACATAGGCGCTAAGAATAGATTTGGTACTGAACCTTTATTTGCTGATGATTTCACTCGATGTGCCGGACAGTATATTGCTTTTGTGGTAATACCATGATTCTGTCTTTCTTGTCCACAAACAGATATATATATATATATATGTTCTGTTTGGTTGATTATAAAGTTGCTTTTAATAGGCATAGCATACAAAGATATTCGATTACTTTATGAACTAAGATTCCCAACTTGGTCACTGATATATGTGTATAGGTTGCAGACACACAGAAACATGCAGATATGGCAGCAAACCTTGCAGTGGTTGATTATGACATGGAAAATCTGGAACCACCCATTTTATCTGTTGAAGAGGCTGTTAGGAAGTCAAGCTTTTTTGAGGTTCCTTCTATCCTTAAACCAAAACAGGTTGGTGATTTCTCGAAAGGAATGGCTGAAGCTGATCACAAGATTCTCTCTGCTGAAGTACTTCCCATTTACTTGTTATGCAATTTTTTTCCTATTTATATTATTTTTTTCCATTCTTTTTTTGGTTGTATGATAAATTCTTTCTAAATTGTCACATCCAGATCAAACCTGGGTCACAATATTACTTCTATATGGAGACCCAAACTGCCCTTGCAGTTCCAGATGAAGATAACTGCATTGTGGTTTACAGTTCAATACAATGCCCTGAATATGCACATGGTGCGATTGCAAGATGTCTTGGTATTCCTGAACATAATGTACGTGTGATCACAAGAAGGGTTGGAGGTGGTTTTGGTGGAAAGGCCATAAGAGCAATGCCTGTGAGTATAATTGATGATTACTTTGCATGTTTGTGTCCATATGGCCATAAGAGCAAGGCCATTTGAAGGAAAATACAAAGGAAAACACATACACACACATATGCACACATAGTTCGTCCTTGATCTGATTCTGTTTCTTCTGATGGCCTATCTTTTGTACTGTTTCTTTCCCTTAACAATGGCTTCTAAGTGAAAACACTCATGATGTCTTAGGTTGCTACAGCATGTGCACTTGCAGCATACAAATTACACTGCCCTGTCCGGATATATATGAATCGCAAAACTGATATGATAATAGCAGGAGGAAGACATCCAATGAAAGTAACCTACAGTGTAGGATTCAAATCTGATGGCAAAATTACTGCCTTACACCTTGATATATTAATCAATGCTGGAATAGCTGTAGATGTAAGCCCAGTTATGCCTCAGCACATGCTGGGAGCCCTTAAAAATTATGATTGGGGTGCTTTATCTTTTGATATAAAGTTGTGCAAAACAAACCATTCGTCTAAATCAGCAATGCGTGCCCCTGGGAGGCACAAGCTATATTTATTTCTGAAGCTGTAATTGAACACATTGCATCTACTCTTTCCGTGGATGTGGACTCTGTGAGAAGCAAAAACCTCCACACTTACAACAGCCTCATTTTTTTTCTTTGAGGGCAGTGCAGGTGAACCTTTTGAGTACACTTTACCTTCAATCTGGGATAAGTTGGCTACATCTTCAAGCTTTAAAGAAAGGACTGAAAAGATAAAGCAGTTTAATATGTGCAATAAATGGCAGAAAAGGGGTATTTCTCGAGTACCAATTGTGCATGAAGTTTCATTAAGACCGACTCCAGGGAAAGTAAGCATTCTTAGTGATGGATCTGTTGCTGTTGAAGTTGGAGGCATTGAATTGGGCCACGGGCTGTGGACAAAGGTGAAACAGATGGCTGCATTTGCTCTCAGTTCAATTCAGTGTGATGGAATGGGAGACTTCTTGGAGAAAGTAAGGGTCATACAATCAGATACCTTAAGCTTAATACAGGGAGGACTTACTGCTGGAAGCACTACATCAGAGTCCACATGTGAAGCTATTAGACTCTGCTGCAATATGTTGGTTAAAAGACTAATTCCTATCAAGGAAAAATTGCAGGAGCAAATGGGTTCTGTTAAATGGAGCACACTAATTCTTCAGGTTGTTATGTGCAGTTTTGGAATATTTTACATTTTCTTTGCTGCCTTGCCTTTCAGTGCTGAATGACTTGATAAAGTCATGCTCCCTTTATTAAGTTATGGTGCAGATGCATGCTGCTTCATATCAACGGAGAGAATATCCTCCAATCTTTGTTGAGTCAGTGACTTTTGTTTCTCCATTTTTTTTTTTTCCAAATAGGCTGAAAAACTAGGTTCTTTTCATCATGCTCTTCAACTATGGAGAGTGTAAATTTCCAAAATGGTTGAAAAATCCCATTTTGAATGTGTCCCATCTATGGGCATATAAGTATTTAGCTTTTCAGCATGAAAACAAAGAGATAGCACAACAGCTTTCAAAATTTAGAGTCATGGATAAGTATGTATGTGATTATGGATTAGATAAACTTATAAATGGCCTTGGATTTAGTTCATCATAAACTATTTGACATCTTAAACTCTTTCAAAAGGTAGGAGATAAGCAATGACCCAAAGAATTGAAATGAGATGTTAATGTGGAGATATATAATAGTGCTTGGTCCAAAATGCAAAGAAAAGCAAACATAAGTTTGTCTCTAGTACTTAAAATTATTAGTTAATAATGATCGTAGAAATGCATTTGAGTGGGGTTCTAATACTGAAATGACTTACTTTATTCAATCCATTTTGGAAAGAAATAGATGTAGGCGTATGTATACTTGATCTAAATGGTGTCAATATATCTTGATATCATAATTATTTTCTCAACTCCTAATCCACCTTATTTGTGTTAAACTGGTGTCAATACAATTTTTTTTCCTTAACTCCTTTGATTATTTGTTGGATATTAGATTGTTTGCAATCCTACAACTGGAAATGAAGGTGCTTTTGCTTTGACTGAAGGCATATAACCGTTGCATGTGCTTCTCATATCTAAGTTGGCCTTCTATGATACTATTGGGAGAGTCTTGCACTTTAGAGAAGCGTTTTTCTGGATATATACCACTGATTTATGTGATATTTATTTTGCAAATCATCAGTAGTAATATCTCAAAGAGGAAAAAAGGCATCAAGTTACAGTGACCATATTCAGAACTATGACTCCTATAGTGATACTATAGGACAACATTGATCATCTTGCATTCACAGTTGATGAACTAAATTGGGGTTGAGTTGACTACAAGATCATATAATTTGTGAGAGGTATTCCTAGGCATTGAGCTTATGGCAAAGTATTCTCGTTGATATTTTTCAACAATGTGTAGCAGAATTTCATATATATATATTTCATTTTTTTCAGACTTGCTCAAAATTAAATGTTGAAGACCTTTTCCATTTGATTCTTTTACTTTAGGAAAATCCAGGCACAAAGTCAAGCTGTGAACTTATCAGCAAGTTCTTACTATGTCCCTGACTTTTCTTCCATGCGATACCTAAACTATGGTGCTGCAGTGAGTGAGGCAAGTTTTTCAAGATTACCTTAATCGCTTTCATTAGTGCTTTTGTTAAAATTAAATTAGTATTCTTCAGGTAAACTTGGAGGAGACTATAGCTTCCATGCTTAAACATGCTTCAAGTTTTACTATACTAATTTAACTTTGGGTGTCACAGGTGGAAGTAAATCTTCTCACTGGAGAAACCACAATTTTGCAATCTGATATTATATATGACTGTGGGCAAAGCCTCAACCCTGCTGTGGATTTAGGACAGGTCAGCCCAACTACAATCTTAAAATATTTCGTTTCCTTCTCTGCTTTTCTATTCCTAAGCTTTGATTAATCACAACTTGAATTCAATTTTTACTTCCATTTCCTTTTCTTTTCCATCCCCTAAGCCTTGGCATTTAACCTCTTCTCTGATTTTGGTCTCCACATCCACATATTAATGCAATGAAAATCAAATTTATCTGGATAGGTGTGTCTTGTCCATGGGTCCACCTGACAATTTTTTATTTATTTGAGAATACTATAGGATGTTTATAACTGTTCAATGTTTCCCTATTCTTAAAACTTGTGTTTATTTAATTGATTATTGGTTTATTTGATCCATGTGGCTCTAATATTCTTTCTGAGTTGCTTTACAGATAGAAGGAGCTTTTGTTCAAGGAATTGGGTTTTTTATGCTTGAGGAATACACAACTAATTCAGATGGACTGGTGGTCACTAAAGGCACATGGACATACAAGATCCCAACAATTGACACCATACCCAAGCAGTTCAATGTTGAGATAATGAACAGCAGACAGCATAAAAAACGTGTTCTTTCTTCTAAAGGTATTTCTCTTTAGCTCTTCATTGAAAATGCATCCTAGTTGTAGAGAAAAAAACTGAATAATTAATGTCTGATTTTCTTCGACTGGAACAAATGTAACATTCCTTGCATAAATCATAAGTAAAATAAAATTATGAATGACATTGCATCATTTAGCTTGGGCTCTCCAAATTCCACCATTTTATTTTTACTCTATTAATAAAAATCAAAACCTTAAGCACCCTTCTAATTTTCTTGGTAGAATTCCTATTATTCTAATGAGAAAAAATTTGTTTGAATATGGAACATTGTGGCAGGACTAGTAATTTTTTTCGTTTTTAGAATTTTGAATTAGGGGGCAATTGGTAAACCAAATTAGCTTTTCACCTTATACACCCATTTCCAACCACTTTTAAGTGTCTAGGGTGCAGGTTGATAAGATCTTAAGACTTCCTATTTCGTATGACTTGCTTTTTACCAATGTTGATAAAGATCACATTCAATGAAAAGACTTTGATTTATGATGAGACAAGATTGTTGACATAAAACAATAAAAATCACTTAGGAAAAATTGGGACCATATCATTCTTTGTGGACTTAATATTAGGATTAGGCTCCTTAGGTTTAAAGGTGAAATCTACTTGACCTAACCTAGAGATACATGGTGGGTTATGAATTGGGATTGACCAATTCTTAACTTTTTAGTAAAAATTTGAACAAAGATAAATATTATTATTCTTGGTGAGAGCCACTGGGAAGGATCTGCCAAGGTCATTGCAGGTGGTGACCAGACATACTTGTTGTGCGGTTCATCTTTGGTGGGAAACACCTCCATGGGTTTCTCAGGTAGTGCCTAGGTTTGAGTCTTACAAAAGTGTAGGGTGTGAGCTTAGGGATGAAGGTGTGGGTTGCACATGCTGGTGAAAGCATGCGGGAGACTCAACTTGGTGATTAGAGCTGAGGGTCAGAGGAGCAGGTTGAGTGTGGTAGAAGGAATATGGGTGCAGTTGGTGTAGTGGGTAGGCCGGCTAAGGGCACTGATTTGGACTTAGTTTTAAGTGGGCCTGGGCTTAGGATAGTAGGCTGGGAGTAGTTTAAAGGAAAAGAAACGTTGGACTCAACTGAGTGGGTTCATGAAAAACCCACGGGTGGAGCAGGCTGGGTCGTGGGCTCTAACCCCTTTAGCCCTATGGGTGTGGGCTTGGTTAAGTGCTCTAAGGGGCCTTTTGGGCCCAATTTAAAAGAGGCCCATCCCCTTGTGTTTCTTTTTGGGCACTCTTTTCCTTGAAGGCTCCTCTTGAGTATGTTGTGGGAGCATTAAGGCTAGAGCAGGTGGTGTTGGCTGACAAAGACTTCAACACCGGGGGGTTGCTTCCTAGTCGATCGACGGTCACCGACAAGGCATTGATGGACGAAACATCCAGGTATCCCGTTTCTCACAATTGCTCTTTTTTTTCTTTGGGGCTTCAGGCGATTCTTCTACTCCTTTCTTAGGGCCTGACAAAGCTTTGTTGGTGTCGGAAGGGGCTTCTAGTGGGTCAGAAGGCTCAGTGGCAGTGGCGATGGGCTGGGATCCTCTACGATTAGTGCCGATTGAAGATTTCTTGGTCCTCAATGGCCAGAAAGAGCCTTCTTGGGGTTTGGCTGGCAGTGTTGGTGCAATTGAGCTAGCGATTGTCCCAATTGGATCGGGTTTTGCGAGTCCAATAGTGGAGAGGACTAACTTTCAATTGGAAGAGGGGGGACAAGATGAAGAGTGGAACTTTAGCTGTCTTGCAAAGTTCATTTGTTGCCTTGGTATGCCGACGGAAGGGTTCGAAGAGGGTATTTTGTATCTCTTGAGGAGGATGAAGGGGAGAATTGACCAAAAGGGGCAGGATGAGGTGTCTAGAAAGACGAAATCACTGTCTTCTAAATCTAGTAGGGAACTCAAGAAGTTGGAGTGGACAGTGAGCTATAAAAAAACTAGGGTTGATACTAGTCTGGGTATTTCTGAAGGGGCTTTAGTGTTGGGGTGCAAATGAAGATAAGAATTTTATCTCGGAATGTGAGAGGGGAAAACGACAAAGATAAAATATGATTAAGTTAGTGATAAAATCTCAAAGGGTGGGCGTGGTTTGTTTGCAGGAAACCAAAATTAAAGAAATGACTACAGGGCTTGTTCGTAGTCTTAGGGTGGGAAGACATCTAGACTAGAGTGCAGTCAATTCAAGGGGTGCAGCTGGAGGCATTCTAGTGTTTTGGGATAATAGAGTGTTTGAGTTGGTTGACTTGGAAGAAGGGGAATACTCAATTTCATGTTGCTTTAAGAACTGTGTGAATGGGGTTGTGTGGGTGTTTACTGGTGTGTATGGTCTGGTGTGTAGTAGGGATAGAGAGGACTTTTGGGAGGAGCTTGGGTTAATAAGAGGTTTATGGAGTGACCCTTGGTGTGTAGATGGGGATTTCAATATGATTAGATTTCTAGAGGAACGTAGTAGGGGAGGAGGGCTTTCTGCATCAATGAGAAGATTTTTAGAAGTGTTAGAGAATTTGGAGCTGAGGGACTTTCCTTTGCAGGGGGGTCCTTTTACCTTGAGGGGTTAGTTGAATAACCAATCACAATCTAGGCTTGGCCGGTTTTTAGTGATAGATAATTGGGACAATTTGTTTAATGGGTCTATGCAGGGTGTTTTACCTAGACCAGTTTCTGATCACTTTTCCATTTTGCTAGAAGGAGGTATGAAGAGGGGCTCAAAGATCAGATGAAGATGTGGTGGGGGAGCTTCAATTTTACTAGGACCTTCAACTTTGTTTTAGATGCAAAATTGAGAGCCTTAAAAGCTATTTTGAAGACTTTGAATAAAGAAGTGTTCAATCTCATTGAGGCTAAAAAGGGAGAAGCTCTTAGCCAGGTTGTGTATTGGGACGAAAAGGAGAAATGTTTAGCTCTGAATCTGGAAGATTGTGAAGCCAAAAAGGAGGCTAGGGAGTCTTATAAGATTTGGGTATTGAGAGACGAAATCTCTCGGAGACAGAAGTCTAGGGAAGTGTGATTGAAAGAGGGGGATGATAATACTAGATTCTTCCATAGGATGGTGAATGCTCTTAGTAGAAGAAACTGACTGTCTAAGTTGAAAGTGAATGACTACTAGCATACCGAGGATATTGATTTAAGAGATAGTGTGGTGGGGGTGTTTCATAACCTGTATTCAGAAGAAGGGGGGTGGTGTCCTTGTATCGATGGGCTGACTTTTATGGGACTAGTTAGAAGCGAGGCTAAGAGGTTGGAGATTCCTTTTTCTGAAAAAGAGTTGTTTGCAGCACTCTCAGATCTAAGTAAGGACAAAGCCCGAAGTTTGGACGACTTCACCATGGATTTTTGGTTTTTTTTGTTGGGATGTTGTGAAGGTAGAGGTTATGGGTTTTTTTAGAGACTTTCATGAGAGGGGTAGATTTGTAAAGTCTTTGAATGCTACTTTATTGGTCTTCCTTTTAGTCCCTAAGAAGGGAGGTGCAGAAGACCTGAAAGATTTTAGGCCAATTAGCCTTGTGGGTAGCCTTTATAAGTTGCTGACCAAGTTGTTGGCTAATAGAATTAAAAAGGTAATGGGCAAAGTGATTTTGGAGTCCCAAAATGCCTCTGTGGAGGGTAGACAGATTTTGGACGCAGTAGTGGTTGCAAATGAGGTTGTGGACTCAAGGTTGAAAAGCAATGAAGGTGGTGTGTTGTGTAAGTTGGATACAGAGAAGGCATATGATCATGTCAATTCGAAGTTCTGGATTGCAGTGCTTAGAAAGATGAGCTTTGGGGAGAAATGGATAAATTGGATAGAATGGTACATCTCTACTATGAAATTTTTTGTTTTAATAAATGGTTCTCCTTCCGATTTTTTCCAAAGTTCGAGGGGATTGAGACAAGGAGATCTCCTCTCCCCTTATTTGTTCGTGATAACCATGGAGGTGTTAGTTGTTTATTGAGGAAGACTATTAGTGGGGGCTACTTATTTGGTTGGAGGGTGAGAGGTAGGAGTGGTGAGGGGATTCTAATCTTGCACTTGTTATTTGCTGATGATACATTGGTGTTTTGTGTGGCGTCTCAAGACCAGATGACTTATCTAAGATGGCTTCTCATGTGGTTTGATGCTTGCTCAGGTTTGAGAATCAATTTGGAGAAGAGCGAGTTAATTCTGATGGGCAAGGTGCATGATATAGAGGACTTGGCCTTGGAGTTGAGGTGTAAAGTGGGTGGTCTCCTTTCCTGCTATTTGGGTTTGCCTTTGGGGGACCCCTTCAAATCAGTGGTTGTGTGGGATGGAGTTGAAGAGAGATTTTGAAAAAGCCTAGCAATGTGGAAGAGATAGTATATCTCAAAAGGAGGGATACTCACTCTAATTTGAAACACTTTATCTAGCATGCCTATCTATTTTGTGTCCCTATTTTACATGCTAAGAAAAGTGAGGTTGAGATTGGAGAAGATTTAGAGGGATTTTCTTTAGGGTGGTGGAGCTTTTGTGCAAAAACCGTACCTTGTTAGGTGGAACATGGTTTGCTTGGTAAAAAGGAAATGTGGTTTAGGTGTGAGAAATATTGCTCTAATTAATATAGCTCTCTTAAGTAAGTGGAATTGGCAGTTTGCCAATGAAAGAGAGGCTTTTTGGAAGCAAGTCATCAGTCACAAGTATGGTGAAGAGGATGGGGGGTGGAGCTCCCGTGCAGTAAGTGAGAGGTATGGTGTGGGATTGTGGAAAGCAATTAGGAAGGAGTGGATTTATTTGAGTGGTAGGTTGGCCTACCAAGTGGGTAATGAGTAGAGAGTGAGTTTCTGGATGGACAAGTGGTGTGGTGATGAGCCACTTTGTGAGTCATTCCCTTCCTTATTTTCCATTTCTTTGTCTAAGGAAGCTTGGGTATTGGATGTTTGGAACCTTGATGGTGATGGGGGTGGTTGAACCCCTCTTTTCTCATGGGTGTTTAATGATTGAGAGGTAGAGTTGGTGGAGCATTTTTTTGCAAAAGATCCAAGCATTTAGGGTGCAAAGGGAGGTGAAAGATAAAGTGATTTGGACAGTTTCGAGGTGTGACACCTTTGCAGTCAAGTCTATTTATTTTATTTTGGAGCCGAGAGATTCTCCTTTGTTCCCTAGTGGTAGTATTTGGAGGACGAGTGTGCCTCCTAAGGTGGCTTTCTTGAGGTAAAGTCTTAACTTTGGACCAACTTCAAATAAGGGGGTACTCGTTGGCAAATAGGTGTTTTCTATACCTCTCTGAAGTAAAGACGGTGGATCACCTTTTACTTCATTGTGCAAAGACTCGGATTCTGTGAAATCTTCTTTTCTCCCTCTTTGGTGTGGCTTGGATTCTCTCTTGTTCAGTGAAGGAAACTCTTCTTGGGTGACATGGGGCTTTTATGGGGAAAGCTCGTAAAAAGGGTTGACAAATGACTCCCTTATGTATATTTTGGACAGTCTAGAAGGAAAGGAATATGTTAGCATTTGGTAATGAGGAGCTTTGGCTCCAAAGATTGAAAAATCCTTTTGTATGTAATCTTTAGTCTTGGGTTAGGGTGTCTATAGTTTTGAGCTCTCCTTCACTTGTAAACTTCATTGATTGGTTAGGCTCTAAATAAGGGTAGGTGATATTTTTTGTTTCTTTCCCTTCCACTTTGGTTTGAGCCTTGATGCATCTTTTGTATACTCCCTGTATAGTCTGAGGGCATTGCTTTTGGTGCTTCCTTTTTGCTTTATATACATTTTTTTTATCTATAAAATAATAATAATAATAATAATAATAATAATAATAATAATAATAATAATAATAATAAAGTGTAAATGCAAATTGTTGCAAAATAAAAGGAGATAGAGGGTATGAGAGATTGCAAACAATGATTTATGGTAGTTTGACAACCGCCTATATCTACTTTTTCCTGCTTCTTCCCAAGCGTGGAGGTATATCCACCATATTAAGAGTTTCCTCAACCACAACTTTTTTGCAGCTGAACTTGCAAATCTATCATTTCTTTTGCTGATTATGTTGATCTTTCAGCCTAATGAGGCATTTCATGCTTAGATAGACTAAAAAGGTTCCACAAGGGTCCAAAATTGATTCCATCTATTTGACCATGTCTTTAAGCTATAATGCCTGAATTTCAAGGAGATTTTTTAAAGTTTAAAGCTCAGTTTTGACAAGAGGACTTTTAAGTATTCTTCAATGATTTTTCTTGAAGATGAAGGGTCATTGGTGGCGTCCTAAGCTAGGTTAAGATTTTTCATCATCAATAATTCATAAGTACTAGTTTATAGGAGGAAAAGACTAAAAACAAACCCATCCTGGGAGCTTTCCATGGTCTTCAACTTTAAGGCCTTTTCTTGAATTTCTTTAAATAATGGCATTGCCTTTAATATGATCTTGATAACCTATTCTCCAAGATAAAATTCAACTATTCGTCCCATAATCCTTGTTTTATAATCATCAAAACTTAGATTACTCATGCATGATGTTTAACATTCAAAAGAATCATCTTCATCACAACCATTTATTATTGAAGAAGTTGGAGGGTGGTTGTCATATTGACTTTTCTATTTTTGATTTTTTTTCATCTTAATATTGTTAAGCCTTAAACCTATTTATTTTTGCATGTTTAAAACATCTATAAAATTAATTATTATATTTCTTATTTTAATTTGAAATCTAATGAAAAAGTAGTAATTTAACTTATTAATTAGCACTTGTTTCTGTGAGATGCTTTTTTGAATTTATGATTTTGTGATGGAAATAGGTGTTTCATTATTAAAATTAATTCATTAATATTAGGAATTTTCATTTGGGAAAGAGTATGAAATCTTAGCCTTTTCTTTTTAGAAAAATAACTAGGAATTTTTATTCAAGTTGATATTTAAATGAGTGTGAATGTTTTAGAAATCTAATAAAAAAAAATTTTGATTAGTATAAATGATGGAATATTTTGCTTATGTTCATTGGATATTTAACTGGAATTGATGGTTGTTCATTGAAATTGTACGATAGGAGGCTGAATTTTGAAATTTGTAGTAAATGTATTTCTATTCCAAATTATATGATTTTAATGGTGCTATTTTCAAATTTGAATGAGGTAATTTCACTGAGAATTGAATGAATTGTGGGGTAAAAATAGTAGTTGTATGTAGTAGAATTTCAGTTATAGTTTTCAAATTCTGTTGATTTAATTTAGATTAATTTTTCATCCAAATTTAGCAATTTTTATGTGGCTGGTTTTGCTCTTGAGTAACATGAGAACTCAAAAAAATTTTAGATCTAATTTATTTTGAGAAACAAGAGGAAAAATAGATAAAAACATAATCTGCTAAAGTCATATTTTGTTTTTCTTAATAATAATTTTTCTAATTTATAGTATATAAATTTCTCATCCAAATTGTAAAAAATATACATAATTTAATTTATTTTCAAGACGAGTTGTACAAAATTTTCAAAAATGATTTGGTTGATTACCATACAATAGGAAAAAGAAAATGGAAAAACATGATGAATGCACTGGTGTGATTGCTTGGGGAGTTTTATTGAAAAGTATCAATATCTAAATTTGGTTCCAATACTAAATTTATGATAATTCCTTTCAAAATAGAATATTGTAAAACAAAATTCTCGTTTCCTTATTTCTTTATGTTAGTAGATTTCCCAGTAGAATAAGGAAATATTCAAGGAAGATCTGATATGAGAAGCTCTCCTGTTGCAAAAAATGAGAAAGGGTTTAAGTTGGGAGAGATGGGGGTGGTGGAGTAAAGGTAAGGGCGAGAAGCCAAAGGTGGGAGGTTGTTGAAGAGAATATATATCTATTGAAATATGCTAAATTCTCTTTGAATATTGATAATCGAGGAGGCTTTGCCTTTTCTTTTTCTTGAATTTTATACAAATGAAGTAATTTGCAGTATTCATTAGAAGTAACTCTTGCTGATCTCAATGAAATGATATGCTAGTTAAGCTCTAATGTTAAAAATGCTAAATTCTCTTTGAATATTGAGATCTAGAAGATTAAGCCTTTTATTTCTTTCCCTTTGTTTTTTTTGCCTTGTCATGCAACTCTAATGTTTTATAATGCTCATAAAAAGTAATTCTAATTAATCACAATGTGAGGCAGGCTGTTTTCTTATAAATCTTGGTAGGATCTCTCTTCCTTCTACATACTCTAATTCATAGCATGTGAGGCAGGGATAGATACCCTTCCTTTCATTATGGCTAATGTGTTTGATTCATGTTAATGCCCATAATGGTGGACCTCTAACCCTAGCCATTGAACCACGATCTTTAATCCACTTGCAATGTATCTAATGTTATGAGAGAAAGCTCTACAACCAAGGTGATTAAGACCAGTATTGGATCCCCACAGCCATGATTCCAATTCTACCAGGTGTTTCAACGTCAAGATACCATGTTAAGGTTAAGTAATTTAAGGGTTATAAAACGTCAGCAGGTGGCCCCTTAGGGAAGGTTGGCACCCAACTTGGTAGGAAGTGTTGTTGACCTCGTTTTAAACCAAGAAAAGCATATTAATTCAGCCTAAATGGGAATGTAGGAAAATATAAGCAAAAATAAAGGTAGAAGTGAAATAGCTCACTGCTGGGGTAGCATTAACTGTCCTGTGTTAAGAGTAACATGAATAATTAGTAACTCGTTACAATAGCATGAGAAGTAGCTGCAGTAGCAGCTGGTTTGTACTGCTATTGTTGTAACTACCTGAAAAAACTTGCTTTATTTGCTGGTAGTACAATCGACTAGAAAACCTCCATTGTAATAATTCCAGCGCACTGCTTTATATAGATTGATGAATCATAATCAGCAAGGTGAATGTGTGTTGTGCAGCTTCTGGTGAACCACCATTACTTCTAGCAGTTTCAGTCCACTGTGCTACAAGGGCAGCTATTAGAGAAGCCCGACAACAGCTTCTTCGTTGGACAGGGCTAAACAAGTCCGATTCAACATTCCAATTGGAGGTCCCAGCAACAATGCCTGTTGTGAAGAAGCTCTGTGGATTGGACAATGTGGAGAATTATTTACAAAGCTTGCTTTCTTAATGCTAAAATCATTTCAAGCTTTTGTTTGAATGTATATGGATCTATTTATTGTATAGGATGGTAGAATTGTGGTTGTATTTTAGAGTAATTAGTTTGAAAGAAACACAAGCAATTATATAAAGGAAGATAAATAATTGAGAAGAATTAAAAAATTATTTTTTACTACTCTTGTTCAAATATCAAAGTACATAATTTCTTATGAATAGATATTCATACCTAACAAAATAGAAACTCCTAACAACAACAATATAAAACCTCAATGAACCGTTCACATAAAATACTCTTTGAATTTTAAAAACCAGATCTAATTCAATTTTTTTTTTTTTTTAAAAAAACCTTCTTAAATTAAGTTTAAGATTTCAATATATCCACTTAAACTTGATTTATAACTTCAAATAACATCCATAATGTTCTAAAATCTTCAAACTTTTGTAAAATATTTGCAATTTGATAATGGGACTTGCAAATTTTAATTGTACTTTTTTTTTCTTAAAGACTATCTAAAAAAAATGATATCTTGTATCTATATGTTTGTATGGATCATAAAAAATTGGATTTTCTGATAATGCAATAATCATTGATTAATTTGGTTTTTGTGGTGATAAATTAAGCTCAATCAACAAATTTTTAAGCCAATTTGCATGATATATATGCACTGTTGTTAAAATAAATTCCGCTTAAAAGGATCATAATAGGCTGTTTCTTTGATGTATAAGTGAACGTAACATCTCCCACACATAAAAAAACATAAAGTCAATTATTCTCTTTCGATCGTTTAATTTTTATCCCAATCACCATCACCATATCCAACAAACTTGAAATTGTTAAAGAGTGGATAATATAAACCATAATCAAGTGTACTTTTGATGTAGTGAATAATTCATTTGACAGTTTTCATGCAAGTCATCATTAGTGTTTTCATATAATGACTAGCAAGTTTATATGCTAAAAAAGAGTCTGACCTTGTACTAGTCAAATAGTATTGGCTTCCTACTAAGCTTTTTTTTTTTTTTATTTATTAAATCCATAGTTTCTCTTTCATGTCTTTATACTTTAACTCTAGATTTTATTAGTTTGTTAATCAAATTACAAATATTCATGTCAAACTTCTTGAAAATTTCTTTTGCACAATCTTCTTGAAAAAAATAAACACCTTTTTAGTTTGCTTGACTTTTATTCCAAGATATTATACAGCATGAGACCAATATTGGCGGTCTTAAACTCATAAGTCATTACTTCTTTGAACTCATCAAACATGATTGAATTTTTTTTAGTGAAGATCAAATATTTCACATATAAGCAGACAACTATATATATATATATTACTTTTTTTTGTTCACCTTTATGTAGAGAGCATGTTCATGAGGGTACTTAATAAAATTATTGTCTTAAAATTAATATTTGTCAATTCTATTATTCCATGCTTAGTGTTTGATTTAGTCCATAGAAGGTTTTTTCAATTTTAGAACTTTGCTCTCATCCCCTTTTATCACATAACCCATGGATTCTTCAGATGTCCATTTAACAAAGTAGATTTCACATCCACTTGAATTTTTTTTTCAATTATTTGAGTTATCATAGTTCTCATGTGTCATACTTCCTTATTGCTTTTATTTCCTCATTCATTGCATCTTTCCATCTTTTATCTTGAATTATTTTTTCAAAATCTATTGCTTTACAATTTTAAAAAGGACAAAAGAAAGTTACAATGTTTTGATTTTTCATTACCTCATAAATATCTTGTAGACTCCTAAATCATGCATGGTATCCTTTGGCCTAAGATTTCTAATGAAGATGATATTGTTGAAATTTCACAAGTTGATGAACTTGGAGTAGTGATCTCTTGTAGTTCTTTATCCATTTCCTTTTAATAAATTTACAATAGTCAATTCTCTAGAAAAATAATCGAATATTGGTTCTAATTCTTCCACACTTAAACTTTCAAAATTTCCTTTAAGAGTTTGAAGACAAACTTTTTGTACCTTATCAACTGCTTTATGTGTGCTTTGTGTAATATCTCTTATGCTTTTTTGGCAATAGTTGCACTTCAAATCTTCCCAAAAGTACTTTCATCCATTATTTGATAGATGAGGGTAAAAGTTTCCTTATCTTTCTTATATATTTCAAAAGATTCCTTTGATTTTGTCATAGCATGGTTTCCTCTTAAGGCTTTTTATTTTGGGGTAATGCGGTTTCATCTTTTGGCTTCTTATAGCCTTTATCTACAACCTCTCATGCATCTTGCAAATCAAGTAAAACATTTACATTGATACTCTATTTATCAAAATTGTCTTTGTTTAATTAGTTAGGGACCGGAAATGGATATTCACTTATCATTTTTTTTCATATGACTTTGATGGAAATTTGTTATGGCAATAGGGTTGAAAGAAACATATATATACAAACTGTTATATAAAGAAGGATAAATAGTTGAAGAGACTTAAAGTCTATTATCTTCTAGTATTCTTGTTTAAATATTATATAATGTCTTATTTATGGATACTTACATCGAACAAAATAAAATCTCTGAAAAAAAAAATATAGGAATTCACTCATCACTCAAAATAAAATATTATTTTTAACATAGCTAGAACTAATTTTCCTTCTTAGATTCTAAACAAGTTTAACTTTTCAACATTGTATACATGGCTCTGATTAATGTTCCTTATAGGTAGTGACATATGATCATATAAATAAATTAGATCCTTTAATTTTTATCACTTATCTATTATTAAAAATAAAATGAAATAATCTTTCAAACGAAGAATGTTTGCCTGATTTATGTATTTTTTACAAGCTTCATGAATGAAGATATATTGCTCCCAGAAAAGCCAAATGTGTAGTTTCAGGTTGCAAAATGAGCATGACTCTTATAGATGACAATCTTTGGAAAATGATTTGTTTTTATTTTATTTTATTTTTTTTCAAATTTAAATTATTTTTTTCTAGGAATATTTTAATAGGGAAAATTGCCAAACCACCTACAACATGTTTCTCCTGCTACCACTTTACAAGAGCAACACTTTACCTCTATTAACTGAACTACATTTGCAGCCACCAAAGGTAAGCATAGCTCACCATGCTCGAAAATAATATTAAAATGACCCTTCTTTCATACAGGGAGTGGAATGGGGTGGGAGGGTGTTGGGTTTGGAACTTCATAAAAAACAAAGTGCTTTTTTTTTTCTTTCTCTTTATTGTCTTTACATTGAGGTTTTGAACTAATTAACTTGGGACCTCTACCCTAGTTTCTTTTCTAGCTTTGAAGGATGAGCAAAGTAGTAGACTCAGATGCCAAGAACGAACAGTACTTAAAAGCCGCCTCATCTGCACCTTACGGGTTAATTGCACAATCCTATCAAAAAGCACCACAACAGTCTAGTGTTGTCCGTGGGAACTGTTACAAAAAGCCATGAGCAAGTAATAGGTCGATTGAAGGTGGGTTGCCTGGAATTGGGGTCTCCTCACTCCTTAAAGCCTCAAATTTCCGATGGTGGAAGATCCCTGTAAAAACTTGGAGGGTGTCCTGAAAGGGGGAGTCTTCTTTGTGTTGCTTGGAGTTAATTTTCATCTTTGTAATTATTCCACTTCCTTTGTTTTTCACCTTCAATATTCCATTCTTTCTCAACTTGATTAAAGAAAATATGGGGAACCCATTAGTTTTAGGCTTTTTCCAGAACTTTCCTGTACATTTTTTGGCTGGCCAATACTCCAACATTATCACACTTTAAGTTAGCTATTGGACTAATAGGTATATCAAGCCAATAACTTTATACTTTGGATTGCAATTTAAATAACCAATGTCATGACCAGCCTTTTTTCACAGGCACCCAGTTGGTTACCCAATTTCAGAGAAATCCTACCTATCACTTCGTCTCATGGACAACCTCTTCTATTTACTCTTTCTAATATTCCTTCTCATGGACAACATTCTTTTGTCGGCACTTAGCTTAATGAACGTAAAACATATCATGATAAACCGTATGTGCACGTGTCTATTGCTCTCTACACTCAACAACACAATATTAGTGGAGTGATTGTTATGCAGTTCAATAATTCACCTATGAGCTATCAATCACTTTCTTTGAGATTTTTTAGAAGCATGCTTCCCATATATGGCAAAAGTTGAAGTCCATTTCCAAGGAAAAAGAGAACCCTACGATGTTGTGGAAAGAGAAAAAGATAGAAGAAGCGGAAAAAGAAATCCAAGTGAAGAATAAAGGATGTACAAGAAGAAGATCCAAGAAGAAGAGATGTATCTCAAGGGCACCATAAATATTCTCTCCAATTGCTTCTTCTTTGGCTTAAAAACTCAACTATCACGAAGGCCCACAAAAAAAAAAAAAAATAATAATAATAATAATTTAGGCCATCATATGTTGAATATTAACCCACCTATGAAATAAATAATAACTAAATAAAATCACGTATCCCTAGACTTCGGTTGGGTCATCACACAAGAAGTATCTTAAACAACGGTCTGCCTGAACAAGAACTCTACCCCAAATGGAAAAGAAGACGATTATTATTAGGACAAGAAGGAATACTCACAGAGAAATAGAACAAATAAAACAATAATAAAAGGTGAAGCCCATGGGCGTTGCCACGTGTAATATTACTATTATTATCATTATTTTTCTTTATCAGGTTCCTACAGCCGACTAAAGATAAAAAGCAAGAGTAACACGCCGAGAAGTGGTGAGATCCGAAATGAAGCGGAATGGAAAATGTGAGCAAGAAAGAAGAAGCTAAAAATAGTGATACAAATCCAAAACCCAGTCTCACTGTTGGATATGGGAGGGTTTGGCTGCCTCCCAAGCCTTTCTTGGTCCCAGGAGTGTGAGTCAGTAGGAGAGAAACCAATTACTCCGGGGTACTCCTCAAGAAGGCTTCTCATCCTGACTATGCCATCTTCAAATGTGGATTCATAGCGATAATCAAGGACACTTTTAGCAGGATTCCTTTCATGAGTGTACTGGCCATAACTAGTCTGTGCTATGAGAGGGTTTGGCTGCATCCGAAGCCTTTCTTGGTTCCAGGCATGTGTGCCATTCGCATCTTCATAGACCTGTCCACTGGGTTGGTCATCTTCAGGGCTTCTCCTGATTATGATATCTTCTAATCCCCATTCACGTAGATCATCAAGGACACTTCCACAAGCATTCCCCTCATCATCAATGTTGTTGTCATTACTAGTCTGCACTCCAAGGCCCTCATTCAAGCAGCATCTCCCACTGGAATAATCGCCATCATGGTTATAGTTGTCATCACTGCTACCTTCAATGTACAATGGACAAACTCCCCAATGCTTCACAATGCAGGACTTCCTGCTTGTACTAAATGAAAACTTAATGCGACTCCATTTCTTATCATTGAAGCCCAAAAACGATGGTACATAGGCCAGCCACAGATGATCTGAATTAATTGTCGTATCTTCAAGTTGGCAAGTGCGAGCATCAGTAAAGGAACATACCCAACTGGATTCGGATTCGGATTCGGAATTAAGATCATGTAAATCCAAGTTACAGTAGGTGGACCAACCCCTTGTAATGGACCCATCCTTGGGTGCTATAACAGCAGAAAGTGCAAAACCCAGGAAACTACTGTCGTACCAATCTGGATCTACATCTATATCTACTTCATGCCCCTTACTATAATGCATGAACCAATCAGGTATTGTACTTCCAGGAAAAACAGTACTGAATGGCACCTGAACGTTTGGGTATTGCTGCACAACAAAAACCATGATGCTGCTGAGAGAAACCTACACGCCCTATTATTTTTGGTAATAAAAAATCAATTGTTTTTTTCACTTTATTTACAAATATATTTGGCGACTGTCTCTATGATAACATATCAGATGAATCGTCTGCAATGGTAATAACATGCATGAAGAAGTCAATTGTGTGCAGTGGTGATTTTTTGCTAATAATATTCATGATTAGGATATTGAAGGTGTATACTAAAAAATTAATTAATATTATGTCGTTATATATATATATATATATATATATATATATATATATAATATATATATATATATATATTTTGAACTACAAATTTAATTCTTTTTAAACATTTCTTCATTGGTTGGGTAATATAAAAAAAAAATTGTGTTTCAAATAACATTTTTTGCAAATGGAAATCATGATGACATGAAACCAGAAGAGGACTTACTTGATCATAAGCGGACTTCCATCTATCTTGGTCAAAATGGGTTGCCATTCTCCGTAAATGAGGCCCCATCTTACTTTGATACTTGGTCAGTTGGAAGCAATTACCAAATATAGAGCCTCCAAAACATAGGAAAACTGATTGAGGGGAGATGTACTCAAGTGATGTGCAATTATCACTTGCATTTATAAGTTCCATACTTGATGGAAGTGGTGGCAATGCTCGAAGGCTCCTGCAATCTTGCAACTGAAGCTCCCGTAGATGAGAAAGTCGATCCAAGATCCTTGGCAAAGCATCCAAGTTGTCTGAGTTCACTTGAGGTTTTCCAAGTCTTGAGCAGCCAGAAAGAGAAAGGGTCTCAAGATGTGCCAATTTACAAATGCTGCTTGGAAGACTCAGGAGCTTTTCGCAATTTTGTAAATCCAGCACAACAAGCTTGGTGGCATAAGCAATTGAGGAGGGGAGTTCTGTTATAGCAGTCCCGTCAAAACAGAGCTTGGATAAGCATGGCATGGGCTGTGAGATAACCGGAAACTTCTCTAGCTTTGAGCAACCAGAGAGATTGAGAGCTTCAAGGGATACCAACTGATCCAGGCCTGGAAAATGCTCAAGGTTTATGCAGTTTTTGAAACTCAAGCCAATGAGTTTGTCCAAATCTCCAAGAGACGAGTGAATTTTACGCAACTGTGTACAACCTTCAAAATTCAAGATTTTAAGATTGGCGACCCTTGAGAAATCCGGAGTTTCTGCCAGGTATTTAGAGTCGCTAAGATCAATATATTTTAAGTTTTTAAAAACCTGTAACAAAAGACAAGTGATTATAAATAATTACACTTTATTATTTATATAACATATTATCCCAAAAAAAATAAAAATAATAAAGAGTAAATCAACCATACCCTGTTTCCTTCCCAGAGCCGAGTAAGGTGGCTTTTAGTCATGGAGAGGAACACAAGATTCTGGGACTTAAAATCAGATGGCAATGATTTCAGAGGATATTCTTCCCACATTAGGAGCCTCAACTCATCATAATGAAATTTGAAGTCATCAGAAATGTGTACTTGACATTGCATCAGTCTGGAGCTACATTCAGAGTCGTCGGAGAAGCTAGATTCATGGATCGCGAGCAATCTAAGTTTGCTCATATTGCCAAAGGCTTCAGTGGTAAAACATATTTCCTTTAAGCCAGACAAGTTAAAGTCTATGACTTCCACTTCATCAGTTCCCTAACAATATTGATAGGATAAGTGAAAAGCATGCAAAATCTCACAAATAATACAGAAGAATAAATAGTTAAAGAAAAATAATATTTTTGAAGCTTAAATTTTCCTATATATATATAAAATAATATATTTGACTCTCACCATATTTTTTTCCAGTACATGACAGATATCTTGTTGCTCCCATAATCTAGTACGTTTACCAGGCTCTTTAGGAGAAGTTCGCCTGACAATTTCTTTACCCATTTCTATTAGTAGATCATGCATATGTAACTCATCATCCAAATTTCTTATTAGTGACTTATCAATGAGGGTTCTTATTCCACTGATTGCAGAAAAACCAAAACTATTGAGCATTTCTGTTGTAAAATCTTCTTCCACCTCATTAAAAAAAATGGCAATATCCAAAAATATATTCTTCTGGTCATCATCTAACTCATCAAAACTTGTTTGAAGCACTTTGCGAATTTCCATGTCAGGGATTTTTTCTAGTTTATTCAGTGCACATTCCCATTCATCTTTGCTTTTCTTGCATAAAGAACTTCCTAAAACTTCAAGAGCCAATGGAAGACCTTGAGCATAAGCTATTACACGCTGAGAGAGCTCCATAACATCTTCTGTAGGAGGGTGGTTTATAAAGGCATGATGATTAAAGAGCTCAGTGGCTTTATCGTCTTGTAATTTCTGGACTTCATAAATAACATCCACTCCATGCATGGTTAGAACATGTTTATCCCTGGTTGTTATAATGATTCTACTTTGTGGCCCAAACCAATCAAGTTCTCCTACTAAAGTTTTTAATATTGACCGGTGGTTCACATTATCGATAACAATAAGGACCTTTTTTGAGTGAAATCTTGCCTTCACCGAAGTGATTGTCACATCTATGTTTTTATCCCTTAGTACCTTTGAAAGAAGTTCTTTTCTTAAATAGTCATCACCTTTACTTGCCAAATGTTCTACATTGGGAAGAAAGCAACAACCTTCAAATTGGCCAGAAATTTGTTCATAAATAGCTCTAGCAAGGGTGGTCTTACCGATGCCACCCATACCCCAAATTCCTACCATACGAACATCCATTGACGGAAGACATAATAACGATTCCAGTTCCCTTATACAAGAATCCACTGCCACTAGGTTTGGGGCATCTTTCAAAGGTACAGAATATAAATCTTTGGAAATATCTGCAATGATTTCCTCAATAAGTTGAGCCTCAGGCCTGTCAGTTTGAATTTGAAAAACAAATAGTAGTAAGTTTGATAACCCATAAATAGTTCAAAAAGTAGTAAAATATTTGACGGCTTGAAAGGAAACATGTGAATGCATAGTCTTGTTTATTGCGAGTTCAGCTGGGGGGAGGGGGAAGGAAAGGTTAATTGAGTATGATAGAATGGTCAATTAAGATATAATTGAATCAAATTTCCAACTGATTCCAATCATGAAACAGCAGGAATTTGAATGATTAGATAGAGGTAAAAATAGATTTAGCATAATTGTGTTATTTCAGCACTTCTGTTCCTTTTTCTTATTCTGTTTAAGATCTAAACCAGGACTCTAGATAATTATGATGATAATGACAATGTAATGAATAACAAAAGCAATGAATTAAAAACAGTTTGGCTTTAGAAAATTACTTGTTCTTCACGGAATGCAAGCCAGATAAATTGGCAACTTGAGTTAGAGCCTCCCTCCACTTCTGCACCTTCTCTACCTTGATCTTCAAATTCTCTTTATGTTTAGCCAGGGCTTCCCCAAAACTTCCGGTCTGGTTCCGAACATGTGATGGATCCACATTGTAGAAGATAGGCACAACCTTCAGATTTTTGGTTCTTTTGCACTCTAGTATCATCACAAGTTCCTCTAGACACCACTTGGAAGATGCATAATTTTCTGACAGAACAATGATAGAGCACCTTGATCTTTGGATTGCTGTAACAAGTGTGGGAGATATCTCTTCACCTGTTCTAAGCTTCTTATCATCCATAAAGGTTTCAATTCCTTTTTGGTCCAAAGCTTTATAGAGATGGCCAGTAAAATTATTGCGAGTATCCTCTCCTCTAAAGCTGAGAAACACAGCATACTTCCAATCAGAAGAAGAAGAAATTGAAGAAGCCAGTGAAGATGAAGAAGAATCCATTGAAGAAGAAGCCAGTGAAGGAGAAGAAGAAGAAGAAGAAGAAGAAGAAGAAGAAGAAGCCAGTGAAGAAATTGAAGGAGCCATTGAAGAAATTGTTGAAAAAGAAGAAGAATCCAGTGAGGAACAAGAAATTGAAGAAGAAGCCATTGAAGAAGCAGAAGAATAGTTTTAACAAAGAGATCTAAGTCGTGAAACTCTCATTGACAGATTTTGGTGCTAAAGAAGCGCATCTGAGTGGGGCTTAAGAAATTGAAGAAGCAGAAGAATAGGTTTAACAAAGAGATCTACGATGTATAACCTCTCATTGACAGATTTTGGTGCTAAAGAAGCTCATCTGAGTGAGGGTAGGTTGCTTCCAAGTGAGCAAGTTGTGCAATGAACTCTACAAAATGATTCAATTTTCTTTCTTTTAGTCTATCGAAGCATTTGTTCAGAGATTCCACCGAATTGCTCGCACCAAAGCTTCTCAACCTTTTAGTTGTGTCCACGTTCAAAGATGCCTCTGAATATTTAATTTTTAACATTTTTTTATAATGCAAAAGAGACAAATGAATGCAAAAGATACAAATGAATAGGATATATACAAAGACTTTCCGCGTGAAAGTCGATGGTCAACTGAAGTCTGCAAAGAGTCGACCAAACTGTATAAGATCTCAGCCATTGGTGCCCTCTGAGAAACTTCATCCTTTTTCCTGGTAATATATATATATTAGATGGATATAAAAAGGAAAAAAATAATGATTTTTATATTTTTTTCCGCTTGCTTTCGAGAAATGAAATTTATTTTTTTAGACTTTTTTTCTTATTTAGTTATTTATTAAAAAAAGTTTAAAAAGAAAAATAAATCATCAAGAATGCATTTTTCTTAAATTTGGTTTTGACATTTTTTAAAAAGTGAAGAGAATAAATTTTAGTATTTTTTCTTGTCTTTTTCTATATTGGTCAAATATAATTTTTTTAAAATATTTTTTAAGAGTTTGTTTGATAGTAGTTTTAGAAAGCACTTCTAATATAAAAAACACCTCAAAATATTGAAAAATTACTTGTGATGCTGCCTAAAAAATATTTGATAAATGATTATCTGGAAACATCTTTACTAAAAACACTTCAAATATAAAGACTATCAAAGACATTCTAAGAATTTGTTTAATAGTATTTCTAGAAAACACTTCTAGTGTACAAAATTTTTTGAAAAAAAAAAAACCTTTTGATAAAATTTAAAAAACATTTTTAAAAAGTTAAAATTTTATTTATTATAGTGCTTCTCAAATAAACAATTGATAAATGATTTAAAAAAAAACATTTTTGTAGAAAATATTTATATTGAAAACACTTCATATAAAAATATTGTTAAACATACTCTAAATTTATCTTAATATTTTTCTTAAATCAAATTGTATATCATAAGAATAAACTTATTTCATTTTAATTCAATTAAGGTGGACATTAGAAATTTCCATAGTACAATAATAACCACTTAAAAGAGTGGGCTTATGGGATTGGAAGTGTAAGAGGAATTGAAACTAGTATACCTCAAATAAAAGAGGGGATGACTTTCTTTAAAGTAAATTGAGGTGACAATTCATGTTAATGGGTCATATTCATATCGTGTCAAAACTTAAATATTCTATTATATAAATTAACCCAAACCTAACACAAATAATAATTAAGTTAAAAATATAAATTTAAATCTTACCTATTTATTAAACAAGTAATAAACCAAGTAAATCATTTAACTCATTTAATAATCAGGTTCTCCTATTTAAGAATTAGGTTGAGTTAGGTCTTTAATTAATCCATATGATTTATTTCTCAACCAAACATATTTATGACTCAATTGACTTATTTATTTTAAAACAAATTTAAAATAAGTTAAATATTAATTAAATAGTTGAAAGTTTGATTAGGTTAATTAACATGATTATTAAATAGGTTAGTTCAGGTCAAACTAATGTTATGTAGGCTAATCCAAAAATTAACTGCTAACTTATCAAAGTTTTAGAAACTAGAGTAGTTGGTCCGAGCGATTGAATTGTCGACCTCTCTAGTCTGAGTGGGATCTATTTCTTTTATCAACAAGTGATTTTTGGATGCCAAGCTCTTTTTTTTTTTTTTTTTTTTTTCGTTTTTGTATTTAATGCATACTACCTTTTTAATACTGTAATACCACTCATATCATGTAGAAAACACACAAGATTTAACTTAATAATATACCTATTTTACATCTTCCAAATTTATTATCTCATTCAAAATATATATTTTAAAAGTTTGAATAAATTTGTTGATTGATCAAACAATATCATGGGATCAATTGAGCCCTCATGTATCGAATATCAAACATTATTTCAAAGAAAAGTTTGAATATTTTGTTTTGTATTTCAAGTTAATGATAAATTATCAAAGGTTATCATGAAGGAAATTTAAAGAAGTAAGATTAATGAGTTTGTTATAAGTCAATCCTCTAATAGTCCTAATTAACTTGTTTGATGTAGTTAAACCAATATTTTGGGCTATACTTGTTAATCGATTTGTCTATAACATACTGCTTCTTAAAATTAAATAGAAGTGATTTATTGTGACTATATGGTAAAATTCAATGGGTAAGGTGGTCAAGGTAACACACACGGTTAACCTGGTACATTGTATACTTGTTAGCCAACCATGTCCCTTACAAGCGTCCAAACCTAATTAATTTGCACTATGATTTTCCATGGTTTCCATATTAGCTATCAAAATAAAAATGGTTTTACTTAATAGAGAGACACATGGCTGATACTAAAAAATGTTTTTACTTAATATTATTTTCTTCCCACAAAACATATGTATTATTTTCCCATGCTAGAAAATTTTCATTTTTTATTTACCATAGTTGTTGACGTTTTACCATATGGTGCTTGAGTAATGAAAAGTAACATGCACAAGGAAAGCTCAAAAGGAAGGAGGGAAAGCTCAAGAGGATGGAAGATGTTAAGAGTTTCAAAAGTCTCCTTAGGGAGAAGTTATTTTTTATTTTGATTATACATGTGAATAGTAGAAAATAAAGAAAAAGATAAGATTTTTAATATGGTTCGATGATCAATGTGATCCCTATTATGTTCATGGAGTGCATCAACACTCAAGAATTCACTATTCAAAAGGAACAAGAAGGGTTACAATGGTAAAACTCTCGAAAACACCTTTCAATTGTAGCCACACTTTCTAAATAACAAAATCCTAAAATATAAAAAAATTAAATATATAATAAGGGTAAGTTCATCATTCATCATATAACAAAAATTTCTCTAAGGGGTGTTGGCCTCTTCAACCCTTATGAGTTGACCAAGTAGCTCAATCCTTATTAGTTCAGCTCGGAGCTTGACTCCCGACATTCCAAGCGAAAAATAATAAAATTGATTCAAACTTCACAATCCAACTGGCTACTAATTAGAGCCATAATTTTTTAACAATAAAGGTTATAATACTTTGTTGTGTGGTAAAAGAATCACTTGCAAGACAAGGCAAGTGACATTGAATTACTTTATTTTTCATAAGCTTCCTTCAAAGAACAAAGCCTCTTTCCTTTGTCCTAGGAAAGATCACGTATAACACTTTTTTCAAATTTTGTTTTATTTTAGAAAAAGACCTCTGCTTTGATACATTTCCTCTTGGAACTAATCTAGAACCATAATTAGACTCGTGGTACAATCTCCCACTTATGTTTGTTTATATATTGCATTTAATTAACTTAATTTGATTTCTTTTAGTTTACCTTTTGAGTCAAAGTATGAATTAAATTAGTATAGAATCAGATAATTTGATAATTAGATTATTGAATCGAGTGATCCGATTGATTTTGAAGTATGAGTTAAAATCGATATTGAATTAATTGAGATACTCTGATGATTGGACTATCATATCAAGTGACCCAATTTGTTTTTTCGAAATGGTCTTCACTCTTGGTTTGAACCATATCAATTTTTTTTAAGTTTATTTAAAAATTTTAATTTTATTAAAATAAATATATTTTATAAATAAATAAATAGTATAAAATTTTAAAACTTATTTGAAAGAGAAGTATATTTTTATTATATATGTGTTAAAAAAATTAATTAAAATAATTTTTTATTAATTATATATTTAAAGGGATATTGGAGGGATAAGGTAAAACCTTGGGTATAAAAAAATTCCTTAGCCCATTTACCATTTCCCAAACTGAGAGGTACCTAAAAACATATGCTCCATTTTTATCCTTTAAGTGTGAAAAGAATATGCAAAATAGAGATAAGCCTCAAATGCTTAAATCAGATTTAGAAGGGGATGGAAAAGTGTACTTTTGTTAGATGGAAAAAGTGTTTTTATCATGTAAATATCAAATAATTTCATATATCAAAGTAATTATGATATTTTATTATAATACAATCACCCTAAAACGAAAAATTTAGGTTGATATTATCTCATTAGCGAGTAGAAGATATTCATATTGAGGGCTATGTTATTTGCCTCATCTACGTATGTCATGGGTGTATATTCCATTTCCTAACCAAAAAGTGCATGTGCAAACACGGTGGAGGGCCTATCAAGTCCAAAAGAAAAAGGAAATTAAGATGACCCTAGGACTAAATTTTTTTTAACCTTATTGTCCTATTTAAAAGATGTCAGATTAGTTCACGAGGCTTCCTACATTTCCCTAGAAACAAGATTGAAGTTTCTCATAAGCCACGA